>NC_134362.1:35154940-35307440 GCF_048569485.1 Anomaloglossus baeobatrachus
TCCGCATGCGGATTAGCCGCGAATTTCCCGCAGGTTGTTCCCTGCAGATTTTGCAGGCTGTACTGCAGAAATCCTGCGGAAATAATGGACATGCTCATTTTCTCAATAAATTTTCTCAAGAAAATCTTCTCAAGGAAATTTCTTGAGAAAAATCCGCAGCATGCGCACCCCGCTATTTTTTTTTCTCATATGATTTGCTGGGAAATCTCTGCACAAAGATTGCAGACATTTCTCAAGAAATTTCCGCAGCAAATCCGTGGGTAAAACGGCCTAGTGCGCACATAGCCTTATAGTTGCAGTTTTCTGCAGCTGGGGTCATGTCAGGGGTCTCCACTCCTCTGTGACCCGCTCTTGGCAGACACCAGCGAGGTGTTTCTGTTACTGGCTGTTGTCTCTGAAGTTTTGCAATTTGCGGGAGACGTAAATCTGTTACTTATATTGACTGCACTTTTCCTTCCCCACAGCTCCGATACTACGACTCCGGGGAAGACGCCAGCTGTAAGGGACACATAGACCTGGCAGATGTGGAAACGGTGGTGCCGGCCGCACCAACCATCGGGGTGCCAAAGCACGCCAGCGACAGGGCTTTTTTTGATGTGAGTAAATGTATGGAAGAAAACAATATCTGGGTCTGAATAATCACACTCAGTGCTGGCAATCATATACGAGATCTCCAGCCTGATGACTGTCTCTGCACTGAGGACGCAAGAAAGATCACACTGAGGATTTCCAAGTGCTCGCTCATCACTACTTACCAGTACCGAGCACCTGAGCATGGTAGTGCTCGCTCATCACTACTTACCAGTACCGAGCACCTGAGCATGGTAGTGCCCGCTCATCACTACTTACCAGTACTGAGCATGGTAGTGCTCGCTCATCACTACTTACCAGTACCGAGCACCTGAGCATGGTAGTGCCCGCTCATCACTAGTTACCAGTACCGAGCACCCGAGCATGGTAGTGCCCGCTCATCACTAGTTACCAGTACTGATCACCTGAGCATGGTAGTGCCCGCTCATCACTAGTTACCAGTACTGAGCACCCAAGCATGGTAGTGCCCCGCTCATCACTACTTACCAGTACCGAGCACCTGAGCATGGTAGTGCCCGCTCATCACTACTTACCAGTACTGAGCATGGTAGTGCTCGCTCATCACTACTTACCAGTACTGAGCACCTGAGCATGGTAGTGCCCGCTCATCACTACTTACCAGTACCGAGCACCTGAGCATGGTAGTGCCCGCTCATCACTACTTACCAGTACTGAGCATGGTAGTGCTCGCTCATCACTACTTACCAGTACCGAGCACCTGAGCATGGTAGTGCCCGCTCATCACTACTTACCAGTACTGAGCACGGTAGTGCTCGCTCATCACTAGTTACGAGTACTGAGCACCTGAGCATGGTAGTGCCCGCTCATCACTAGTTACCAGTACTGAGCACCTGAGCATGGTAGTGCCCGCTCATCACTAGTTACCAGTACTGAGCACCCGAGCATGGTAGTGCCCGCTCATCACTAGTTACGAGTACTGAGCACCCGAGCATGGTAGTGCCTGCTCATCACTAGTTACCAGTACTGAGCACCCGAGCATGGTAGTGCCCGCTCATCACTAGTTACCAGTACTGAGCACCCGAGCATGGTAGTGCCCACTCATCACTAGTTACGAGTACTGAGCACCCGAGCATGGTAGTGCCCGCTCATCACTTGTTACCAGTACTGAGCACCCGAGCATGGTAGTGCCCGCTCATCACTAGTTACCAGTACTGAGCACCCGAGCATGGTAGTGCCCGCTCATCACTAGTTACGAGTACTGAGCACCTGAGCATGGTAGTGCCCGCTCATCACTAGTTACGAGTACTGAGCACCCGAGCATGGTAGTGCCCGCTCATCACTAGATACGAGTACTGAGCACCTGAGCATGGTAGTGCCCGCTCATCACTAGTTACGAGTACAGAGCACCTGAGCATGGTAGTGCCCACTCATCACTAGTTACCAGTACTGAGCACCCGAGCATGGTAGTGCCCGCTCATCACTAGTTACGAGTAAAGAGCACCCGAGCATGGTAGTGCCCGCTCATCACTAGTTACGAGTACAGAGCACCCGAGCATGGTAGTGCCCGCTCATCACTAGTTACGAGTACAGAGCACCCGAGCATGGTAGTGCCCGCTCATCACTAGTGAAAACTACTATTGATATTTTAGAGTATTCTTTTCTGTTTCTAGAACATCTTAGGCGGCTGTACAACCCCCTTATATATGAGCTCATTCATTGATGCGTGCAGATATCATACAAATAGTGAATAATTTAAGCTGAGAACGTTTCATTACTCTATGATTATGCTTTATTTACACAAGACCCGGATGATCCCTTTAATTTGCCATCTCGTACTCCGCGCCTTTCTGTTATAAATCACTTCCCATATGTTTTTATGGGGATCGTAACTTGAGCTTAACAAGACGAAAAAAATGTGAGGATGAGAATAGAAACCCAGCGCTGAGATCAATTACCGTCCACGACAAAACAGATACAAACTGACAAATGTAAAGCAGAATCTCCCGATGGAAAAACAAACGCGGTGCAAAACATGGAGCTGCGGAGCAACGCCCGGGACGAGCGCTGCACAGCGAGTGGAGGCTGAGCCCAGAGCACATGAGCGGGGGCCCGGAGTGTGCCCGATCCTCGTGATGATCTCTGGCCATCGTCTGCTGCTCGTCTTCTCCATCATCTCTTTCCATCATGTTCTGGAATATGCCGGGTCTATGACATTGAGATGTATGAGAATTAGACCAAAGGAACAGGGAGATGAGAATTGAAGGAATTTCTCAAGCAGCTAAATTATGGCTGAGATTGTGCTGTGACTTCTGCTAGGATAGAGGGGGAGAGAGCTGGACAAAATTCACTGAAAAAGTTGTAAGAAACTAAGTTTGAAAACTTTTAGGTTTGTGATGGGCAACTGTTTGCAACAGAGTTTTGTCGACAAGGGTGGGCGGTGGAATCTCAGGGGGCGCAGGGCAACGAGGCGTTACTCTGGGGGCATCTGTTTGTGTCCGTGCGCTTTTGTTTTTCCTTTCCTGCCCCGTCAGCGTCCGTGACAAACACAATGGACAAAGTCCTAGTATGGAAACGAGAACGATGTAAAGCTAAAGGCAAGGTTTCGGTGTAATTAGAAGCAGATAATAGAATGAAACAATACATTCCTTCTGGATGCAGACATGTTATAGCTTCTTTCCAGATGCCATCTGGGACCTGGGGATTGGTTGGGTGGGGCCCGAAAATTCCAGCCCATGACATCAGCGTCCAGCGTGGAGAGTTCAGAAATAGAACCGTGACTATAGAAACAATGTTACGCGTATATTGCAGGACCGGTGCACACGCATCCTATACCACGGGACCGATGCACGCATCCTATACCGCGGGACCAGTGCACGCATCCTATACCGCGGGACCGATGCACGCATCCTATACCGCGGGACCGATGCACGCATCCTATATCGCGGGACCGATGCACGCATCCTATACCGCGGGACCGGTGCAACGCATCCTATACCGCGGGACCGGTGCACGCATCCTATGCCGCGGGACCGGTGCAAGCATCCTATGCCGCGGGACCGGTGCACGCATCCTATGCCGCGGGACCGATGCACGCATCCTATGCCGCGGGACCGATGCACGCATCCTATGCCGCGGGACCGATGCACGCATCCTATGCCGCGGGACCGATGCACGCATCCTATACCGCGGGACCGATGCACGCATCCTATACCGCGGGACGGATGCACGCACCCTGTACCAGGGGAGCGGTGCAGGCACCCCGCACCAGGGGAGCGGTGCAGGCACCCCGCACCAGGGGAGCGGTGCAGGCACCCCGCACCAGGGGAGCGGTGCAGGCACCCCGCACCAGGGGACCGGTGCAGGCACCCCGCACCAGGGGACCGGTGCAGGCACCCCGCACCAGGGGACCGGTGCAGGCACCCCGCACCAGGGGACCGGTGCAGGCACCCCGCACCAGGGGACCGGTGCAGGCACCCCGCACCAGGGGACCGGTGCAGGCACCCCGCACCAGGGGACCGGTGCAGGCACCCCGCACCAGGGGACCTTTCTCAACAGACAGTGAAGAAGAATTCCTAGAGAACGGTGCACCGGTTTGGGTTACTAAACAGATTGCACTCCTCCCGCAGATTCTGAGAATGACATACAGTGTGATTTAAAGGCGACCGGTCACCAGGACAGATACTTGTACATTATGAGATGTTACAGATGTCATGATAAAACAGCCCTGGACGTACCTAATAGGGGGGCTGTAAATTGTCCATCCCATGAGAGCGTGCATATTCAGGATATTGCTTCCATTACTAATTGGATTAGGCTTCATGCGGTTCATTTTTGTGTTACTTGGTCACCAGATTCTCGTCCCCGCTCTATGCTGGAAAGCGAACTTTGCTGTTTTCTGCAGTATTATAGGATTCTTGAGGCATTTGCTGAAACTTAGAAGTGGGGATGAGGTGGTACACAGATTGCCATAATGTGGACAGGGGAGAAAGCTTGTACAGTCTCAGGGAGGGCAAAGAAAATAGGCTATAGATAAGGAGCAGAGCAAATGAGTGCAGCCTATAATACAAAGATAGACCCGATCTGTTATCTAACCTGAGGCGGATCCTTGAAGTCCACTGTGCAGAAGAGCACTTGGCGTGCTGCGCTCACTGAGTGCACGGTGCGGCAGAAACTGTACGGAGACCAGAGAAATGGTGTATAGTAACAAAGTCCATCAGGAGCTTCACTGCAGCTTTGCAGCAGAGTCCAGTGATGACGCTTAGATGAGTAGCTCCAAAAACTCAGCGATGGAGCAAAGTTGAGTACTTCAGAAGTCACGATGTAACAGTTTAACATCCAGTGAGGTAGCAGAGCTGAGTATAGCAGGAGGCATGGGGTGACCAGGAACCAAACCCATCTACCACTTCACTATAAAATCCCTCCACAAAAAAAAACTGGTTCTGTCAAATTAAAAAAAAAAAGAAATCTTTGGAGTCGTTTCTTAGGAGCCGCACAGTGGCTATATAGCAGAGCTGAGTGTGACAGCAGACAATGTGAATGTGTAGCAGAGCCCAGCAATGTAGCAAAGCTGAATATGAAAGCAGACACTGTAAATGTATAGCAGAGCCCAGCAACGTAGCAGAGCAGAGTATGAAAGCAGACACACTGAATGCGTAGCAGAGCCTAGCAACGTAGCAGAGCGGAGAATGACAGTAGACACTGAATGTGTATCAGAGCCCAACAAAGTAGCAGAGTTGAGTATGACAGTAGACACTGTGAATGTGTAACAGAGCCCAGCAACGTACATAGCTAAGTATGACGACAGATACTGTGAATGCGTACTAGAGTCCAGCAATGTGGCAGAGCTGAGTATGACAGCAGATGCTGTGAAGGTGTAGCAGAGCCCAGCAACATAGTAGAGCTGAGTGTGACAGCAGACATTGTGAATATGTAGCAGAGTCTAGCAGTGTGGCAGAGCGGAGTATTAAAGCAGACACTGTGAACTTGTAGCAGAGCCCAGCAATGTAGCAGAGTTGAATATGAAATCAGACACTGTGAATGTGTAGCAAATCCCAGCAATGTATCAGAGCTGAGTATGACAGCAGATGCTGTGAATGTGTAGCAGAGTCCAGCAACATGGCAGAGCTGAGTATGACAGCAGACACTGTGAAATGCCATATTAGAGCCTAGCAACGTAGCAGAGCCCGGCAACGTAGCATGGCTGATCGTCATGGAAATTTATTTTTTTTTTTTTTTTTTTATATATATAAAAACATTTGGGTAGAGGTGACCTTGCAGAGCTCGCCCTGACTCATTACACACTGATTTTGTCTCCTTCCAGGTAAAAACCAGCAAGCGAGTGTACAATTTCTGCGCTCAGGATGCACAAAGTGCCCAACAGTGGATGGACAAGATCCAGAGCTGTATATCGGACGCCTAGAACGCCGCCCTCTCCGGGAGGCCACCGGCCATGTCGCCTCTTGATAGGAAGGACTGTGTTTTTTTTTTCTTTTGTGCTCTGTGGTTAAGTGCCCCTTCCTTCCAGACAGCTGACGTCTGCCGTTCACCCCCGGGACTGTTGTAGAGTTCTTCCTGTGAGGCGGCAGCGCTGGTTTGTAGATCCTCTCTAGCTCCAGCACTTGGTGCCGGATGTGAAGTTTTTGGAATCTTAAACCTTTTTTTTTTTATTGTTGTTTTTCGAAAGACCAAGTAATTCTTATGCAGCTAAAACGAAAACATTCCCAAAAAAAATGTTTACTACAACAGGGGGGGAGCCGGGAGCGGAGTGTAAGGGTGGAGCAAGCGGTAAGTCTGAGCGTCTCAGGCCGAGCAGTTTACAGAACCCTGTACAGTTTTTGTTCTTCCCTCTATTAGTGCAGTATTTAGCCTCGTGCTTAGTTTTTATAGTGCAGTGCGGTGCTTTTTATTCTCTTATCGTGTCGGGTTTTTTTTTCCCCCACCCACACAACACTCCGAGGAGGGTCAACGCCCGGGATATCGGCCCACCGGGGTGCGGGGTTAGCCCTCCTTATTGTATATACTTAGAAATGCACTACACATCGTATGCAAAGCACACGCACTTAAAGCTACAGGACGGGCGTAATGAAGGAGTGTTCGGAGTCCGTATGTACATAGTTTGTGAGTTGCCGTCACTGGACACCCCACATCAATTCCTCCAAATATAAAAACCCCTTTTATTTTATTTTTTTTTTTCCTATGTGTTTAGGGGACCCTCCCTCCGGATGAAATCCTCTCTGACCACTTCCGATATTTTCCCTTTTTCTCTCTTGACTGGAGTCATTTTAAACTGTTAATACGTCGCTCTTCTATTACAAGGTTTGTACTGTATATAAATAATTTTTTTTGTATCTTCTTATGTCGTCGATTGCTTGTAAAGTTAACCCCCCCTTCCCTGCAGAAACAGCCATAAACGTCTCACCTCGGCAGGTATGGGGTAACCAGGAACCAAACCCATCACCATAAAATCCACCTCCCCCCCCCCCCCCAAAAAAAAAAAAAAATAATCTCTGGAGTCGTTTTTTTTTAGTTTTATCAGTTTCTGGGAAAGCTGAGTGTTGATCAATATGGTGCAATTTAACCCAGCTTTTCCAGGACTTTAAATGGCAAATCTATCTAGTTGGGTTGTGATCCCACAACTTTTCCTGTCTTACTAGACTCGCTGCCTAATGCAAACTAGTTCTGTCAAATAAAAAAAACAATCTCTGGAGTCATTTCTTTGTTTTATCAGTTCCTGGGAAAGCTGAGTGATGACCGATATGGTGCAATATAACCCAGCTTTTCCAGGACTCTGGCTGGCAAAAAATCTCTAGACTCGCTGTCTAATGCAAACTAGTTCTGTCAAATAAAAAAGAAACTCCGGAGTTATTTCCTAGTTTTATCAGTTTTTGGGAAAGCTGAGTGTTGACCAATATGTTGCAATATAACCCAGCTTTTCCAGGATTTTAAATGGCAAATCTTTCTAGTTGCGATCCCACAACTTGCCCTGCCTTCCTAGACTCGCTGCCTAATGCAAACTAGTTCTGTCAAATAATAAAGAATCTCTGGAATTGTTTCTTAGTTTTATCAGTTCCTGGGAAAGTTGAGTGATGACCGATATGGTGCAATTTAACCCAGCTTTTCCAGGACTTTAAATGGCAAATCTATCTAGTTGTGATCCAACAACTTGCCCTACCTTACTAGACTCGCTGCCTAATGCAAACTAGTTCTGTCAAATAAAAAAGAATCTCTAGAGTCATTTCTTAGTCTTATCAGTTTCTGGGAAAGCCGAGTGATGACCAATATAGCCATAAAGCTCCATGGTGCAATTTCACCCAGCTTTCCCAAGACTCTGAATTTCAAATCTATCTAGTTGTGATGATCCTACAACTTGCCATGCCTTGCCAGACTCGCTGCCTAATGGGATCATGTATTTTGGCCAAATTAGGCATTGTCGCCATATAGGAGCCAGGGAATAACTACGGGACTGTAGAGGATGAATCAGGGACTTCTTGTGATTTTTTTTTTTGGGGGGGGGGGGGATGGGGATGGAGGGGGGTTTCTGACCACATAAATTGGTGTCGTCTTAAGCGCACAGTGCCAAAAACACACAAATACCTATATATGAAACTTGAAAGCCTCCGCCTAGATATCTCTCTACGTATCAGTCCCCCGTGTGTGTGCGCGCGCGCTTTTTGTATCACTCTTTTTAATGGTCGCACGTGAGACTGACACTTTGCACACCTGTTTTTTTTTGTATATTATTTTTTTTCTTTTTTTATGTATTTTGTAAGATAAAGGTTTCCCGCTCCGTCAGATTCTGCATCTAGAAAGAAACGAAATGTAATTATTTTTTAACTCGTTTTAACACTTTGTGTCTTTGTTACTCTGTGTTATGTCGGACATCTTGTAATAACTGCCCAGTTAAGGACTGTAAATAAATCTTATATGCAGTACACACAGAGCGCAGCGTCGGCCTTTTATTGAGTTTAAAGAAATTACCAAAACTTCATTTTTAATATTCATTTGGTAGAAAGTCGTCTCTCCGGCCTCCCGCCGTCATATATGAGCCCTCAGTCAGGGTCTGCGTGGTTTGAAGAAGGGAGGAAAAAGCCACTGCCACGCACCATTTGCCAGCTCCTTTATATCCCCCACCCAAAACAAAAAAAAGTGGCTTTATCTCCCCTCGAAACCCAAAGGATTGGATGTTGTAAAAGACCCTTCAGTCAGTGTCCGTGTGTTTTGAAGAGGGGAGGAGAAAGCCACTGCCACACACCTTTTGCCAATGGCTTTATCTCCCCTCGAAAACCATATGCTGGGTGCCGGGTGCTTGATGCTGCGAGAGATCTCTGTCAGTGTCCGTATATTTTGAGGAGGGGATGAAAAAGCTGCTGCCACACACCTTTTAGCAGAGGCTTTATCTTCCCCTGAAAACCAAAGTTTTGTATGTTGTAAGAGATCCCTCAATCAGTGTCCGTGTGTTTTGAAGTGGGGAGGAAAAAGCTGCTGCCACACACTTTTTGGCAGAGGCTTTATCTCCCTCCAAAAACCAAAGGATCGGATGTTGCGAGAGATGATGCCCAATCACTCCTGACGTCACCCATCAGGGAAGAGTAGGGAGGCCCCAATATACACATCAGATGGGGTTGGTCCTGCCGAGAAGAGCAGGTACTGCCGACAGACTTTCATGTAAGATGCTTCAGCAAAAAGGTGAGAAAACCTCTTCAAATCATCCCTGAACGACTTAGGCTATGTGCGCACGTGTGCGCTCTGCACCGCACCGAAAAGGTGCGCTTCAGAGCGCAGCTGAAAAGCTGCGTTCTGAAGCGCATGGTGCCGGCGAGAACGTGCGCTCTGCATGCAGCTCCTGCCATAGACAGAGCAGGGGCTGCCGGCAAAGCGCACGGAAGAAGTGACATGTCACTTCTTAGAACGCAGCGATTCGGGCAGCAGCCGAAGCGCTGCGCTCTAAGACGCCACGTGCGCACGGCCCCTGCACAATCTCCATAGACTGTGCAGGGGACGCAGGACGCATGCAGTTACGCTGCGCTACAAAGCGCAGCGTAACTGCATGAATTACGCACACGTGCGTACATAGCCTTACGGAGCGGGTAAGGTATTTCGGGAATACCATGGTCATAAAGGAGGTGCTTCGTTTGTACACTGTTTGGCTGGAGGGTACATGTCACAAATGGCAAGGCTCGAACATCAACCTCCCCCCATAGTGAGTCCCGGTGCCCTCTCTTCACCAGGTGACACCCGGATGTCTACATGATGTAAAAGAAAAGTTAGTCATCGTAACCACCTTCTCCCACTGCTCCAAAGTCCAGTTCTGCTGCCCATGTGCCCACTGAATTAGTTGTCCATCAGGTTGGGCCACTGGTGGACACAGACAGAAAAGGACCCAAGTGCTAGAACACTATATGTGCCTCTGAAGATCTGAGGTTGTGGGTTGAGTTAATCACCTAGGCAGGTTGATGATTCAGCAGTTTTTTATTTCTTCCGTAAACGATCTTACAGCAACCATAGTCCTTATGCTCCTCCAGACGTCGGGTACCTCAACCGTAGCGTGTGTATCCAGATCTAGCCTCCAAAACAACAGTTCGTAGGATAGTTCCTCATATCCAAGTGATGGATATCATGGCCATAGCCCGTGTATCCTGATCCAATCTCTATAGTTCATCCATGGGCACCAGAACCTGGTGGCAACAACCGCTCCACGTCACAGCACCAACTCACTGACCAAACATGTGGCTTATTATTCTCTATCTCCTGGGATCAGAGGCCCGGATGGAAGGAAATGCTCACACCCACCCACATAAACCTCTTCTACATATGTAGCTCAAAGTATAGAGAAGGTTCCAGAAGCCTAGTCTGAAAAATTGTGTATTGGAGAAATGATGGATATCGTGACTATAGCACGGGTATTCTGCTCCAATCGCTATAGTCCATCCATGGGCACCAAGACCTGGCCGCTACAACACCTCCACGTTGCAGCACCAACTCACTGACCAAACGTGGTTTACTGTTTTTTTGGTTTTTTTTTTCTCCTGGGATCAGTGCCTCGGATGGAAAGAAATGCTCAATAAACCTCTTCTATATATGTAGCTCAAAGTATACAGAAGGTTCCAGAAGCCCAGTCCTAAAAATTGTGTATTGGTGAAGCTCCCTGCAGAGATGAACAAAGACGCACAAACCCCGACAGGTGCAGTACAATAACTCCTACTATAGGTCTGATCATATCAGAGCATTGGCCACCCACCAGATCACCGATTCTAGATAATTTTTCATACTAAACTCTTTATACTGGAAATGCCCCAGCCTTCTGTTTTAGAGAAGCTCTGACCCAGTCCTTCACTATCACAATTTGGCTGTGGTCACTCAGAGATCCTCACAATTGCCAATTTTCCTGTTTCCAACATGCGCGGAAGCCCAACGCGAAACGTGCGTCGGGGCCCCTGGACAGCATTACCAGACAGGACTCTAACTATGGGTGAGAAAGATCTACTTTCACTTGATTGCACGTATCTTATTGCCCTCTAGTGGTTGGTTTTATATTACCTTCCATGTATTGAATTATGGTTTGCACTTTGCCACATATAATTAAAGTGTGGTATCCAAAGTGCAATATTATATATTTAATCCATCTAGAGTCACATATATATATTTTTTACATTACCTAATCACTCTTTATGGGCTTGTGCAATATATATATAATTATATTGATCTATGATCCCAGAATTAACCTTACTATATCCCACGGTATATGCTTGTCCATTTCCCCCCTGCCTTTACCTTTATATATTGGATTTCTTCAGCGCTCTATTGGGAGACCCAGACGATTGGGGTATAGCTACTGCCCTCTGGAGGCCACACAAAGCACTACATTAAAAGTGCAAGGCCCCTCCCCCTCTGGCTATACCCCCCCGTGGTATCACGGGTTCTCCAGTTTTAGCTTTGTGTGCGAAGGAGGTCAGACATTCCATGCATAGCTCCACAGATTTTAGTCAGCAGTAGCTGCTGACTGTTTCGGATGGAAGAAAAGAGGACACATATAGTGTCCCCAGCATGCTCCCTTCTCACCCCTGGATGGTGTTGTAAGGTTGAGGTACCTATTGCTGGTACAGGGCTGGAGCCTGACATGCTGTTTTCCTTCCACATCCCCTTGTAGGGCTCTGTGGAAGTGGGATCCTGCCGGCCTCTCAGCTCTGATGCCGGGCTCCATCCACAGACCCATTAGAACCTGATGGAGACGGAGCAGGAGTACGATCAGGGACAGGCCCTGCATCATACAGGTACTCTGTGTCCCCGGCAGGCACAGACACACTCCGGGCTGGCTGGGTGTTGTAGTGCGCCGGGGACCGCAACGTGGAGTTGGTGTCCCTACAGATTACTGGGGGATTGTTTGTGTTTGGGAACGCAGCGCCGACCCCCTCTGGACCGGGCGGCGCTGCTGTGACTTGTGGTGCGCCGGGGATCCGCCGTCCGCGCTTTTACGGCGGCGGCGGTTATAAATTTAGTCCCCGGCTTTTTGGGCCTAGGACGCCGGCAGCTCCGTTTCGTTCCCGCCCCCCACCCTGTCATTCAGGGTAGGGGAGAGACGCTGTTCGCTAGCAGCGACGAGGGCTGGAGCCTGATTTACATGCTCCAGCCCTCTCACTTGGCACAGAGGGAAGCAGGCTTCCCGCTCTTGGCCAGGAACGCCCAGGGCCCGCCCCCCCTTCCTCTCTCGAGACGCCGGCAGCCATTACATGCATGCCTGGCTGGAGGAAGGACGCAAGGCTCTGGGAGACCTGGACTAGGGGCTATCTGGCGACCACACACCCGCTTTTTAAGCGGGCGGTAAGCGATTTTTCTGTGCTGGTCCCTCTAGTGCCTCACTGTGTATCAGTGTACTGGGTACAGATATATAGTTATTGTATTTCTTGCACTGTGAGGTGCGCTTCTGGCTGCATATCCCAGATCGTTCTGTGGAAGCAGCAACATGTCATCCTCAAAACGCAAGGCGGCCAAGGCAAAAAGGGCTGTGTATACTGCGTGTGCTGCATGTGGGGCTAATCTACCAGCAGGCTCCGATGACCCCCATTGTGTGCAATGCTCCGACCCGGTGCTGCTTCGCCAGCCGGAGTCAGGAGAGGTAGTGACCCAGGCTGAGACGCTTGTAAGTCCTGCCCCGGTGACAGGGACGGACTTTGCAGTTTTTGCAGATAATATGTCTGTATCTATGGCAAAAATCCTTGAGACCTTGCAATCTATGCATGGGGCTCAGTCTCTGGGCACGGCGAGGCCTCTGTCCTCAGGTCCCCCTTACTTGGAATGTATCCAGCCCACAGGGGGGTCCCCGGCTTCACAGGCCGAGGATTATGACTTAGATGATGGCCCCAGCCACCCTAAGCGAGCTCGCTGGGAAAGACCCTCGACGTCTTCACACTGCTCAGGGTCTCAGCGCAATCAGTCTCCCTGTGATGTGTCTGATGAGAGTGATCAGGAATCCACTCCTGGAACCCCTCTCAACCTGGATACCCCGGATGGGGATGCCATGGTAAACGACCTTATCTCAGCCATCAATAGGCTGTTGGATATTTCTCCCCCAGCCCCTTCAGCAGAAGAGGCGGCTGCGGAGCAGGAAAAGTTTTGTTTCCTTTATCCCAAGCGTAAATTGAGTGCTTTGTTAGATCACTCTGACTTCAGAGAATCAATCCAGAAGCACGACGCTCACCCAGAAAGGCGTTTCTCTAAACGATCTAAAGATACGCGTTTCCCTTTCCCCCCTGAGGTGGTCAAGCGCTGGACACAGTGTCCAAAGGTAGACCCCCCGATTTCCAAACTTGCAGCTAGATCCATAGTTGCAGTGGAGGATGGCGCTTCACTTAAAGATGCCAATGACAGACAGATGGACCTTTGGTTAAAATCTGTCTATGAAGCTATAGGCGCGTCGTTTGCTCCGGCATTCGCAGCCGTATGGGCACTCCAGGCTATTTCAGCTGGCTTAGCAAAAGTGGATGCTATCATGCATCCAGCAGTGCCGCAAGTGGCGCACCTTACCACGCAGATGTCGGCGTTTGCGTCTTACGCTATCAATGCGGTCCTAGAATCTACCAGTCGCACCTCAATGGCGTCCGCCAATTCGGTAGTTTTGCGCAGAGCCTTGTGGTTAAAGGACTGGAAAGCAGATGCTGGTTCCAAAAAATGTTTAACCAGTTTGCCTTTGTCTAGAGATAGACTGTTTGGCGAGCCATTGGCTGACATCATTAAGCAGTCCAAGGGTAAAGACTCCTCTTTACCACAACCCAGAACATCCAAACCTCAGCAGAAAAAGTGGCAGCAGAGGTTTCAGTCCTTTCGAGGTTCGGGCAAGACACCATTTACCTCGTCCAAAGGGACTCAGAGGACGCAAAGAAACTCAGATTCGTGGCGGACTCACACACGCCCCAAGAAAGCAAATGGAGGTACCGCTTCCAAAGCGGCTACCTCATGACTTCCAGCCCCCCCCCCTCCGCATCGCCGGTCGGGGGCAGGCTCTCCCGCTTTTCCGGCATTTGGATGTCACAGGTCAAAGACCGGTGGGTGACGGACATTTTGTCTCGCGGGTACAGAATCGAGTTCAATTCTCGTCCTCCAGCTCGGTTCTTCAGAACCTCCCCACATCCAGACCGAGCAGATGCTCTGCTGCAGGCGGTGGATTCCCTAAAAGCGGAAGGAGTGGTTATCCCAGTCCCTCCTCAGGAACAAGGGCAAGGGTTTTACTCCAATCTCTTTGTGGTTCCAAAAAAGGACGGCTCGTTCCGTCCTGTTCTGGACCTAAAACGGCTCAACAAACATGTGCACGCCAGGAGGTTCCGGATGGAAACCCTCCGCTCTGTCATTGCCTCAATGTCCAGAGGAGACTTCCTTGCCTCAATAGACATCAAAGATGCTTATCTCCACGTGCCAATTGCTACAGAACATCAACGTTTTCTACGTTTTGTGATAGGAGACGACCATTTTCAGTTCGTAGCTCTTCCATTTGGTCTGGCGACAGCCCCACGGGTCTTCACCAAGGTCATGGCGGCGGTGGTAGCAGTCTTGCACTCTCAGGGACACTCGGTGATCCCTTACCTAGACGACTTATTGGTCAAAGCTCCCTCTCAGGAGGCATGTCAGCACAGCCTGAATGCTACGCTGGAGACTCTACAGTCTTTCGGATGGATCATCAACTTTCCAAAGTCGATCCTATCACCGACTCAGTCACTAACGTATCTTGGCATGGAGTTTCATACTCTAGCAGCGATAGTGAAGCTTCCGCTGGACAAGCAGCGGTCACTACAGACAGGGGTGCAATCTCTTCTGCAGGGCCAGTTGCATCCCTTGCGGCGCCTCATGCATTTCCTAGGGAAGATGGTGGCAGCCATGGAAGCAGTTCCCTTTGCGCAGTTTCATCTGCGCCCACTTCAATGGGACATTCTCCGCCAATGGGACGGGAAGTCAACGTCCCTGGACAGGAAAGTCTCGCTTTCCCAGACGGCCAAGGACTCTCTACAATGGTGGCTCCTTCCCACCTCATTATCTCAGGGAAGATCCTTCCTGCCCCCATCCTGGGCAGTAGTTACGACAGATGCGAGTCTGTCGGGGTGGGGAGCAGTGTTTCTCCACCACAGGGCTCAGGGGACGTGGACTCCGCAGGAGTCCACCCTTCAGATCAATGTTCTGGAAATCAGAGCAGTGTATCTTGCCCTACTGGCCTTCCAGCAGTGGCTGGAAGGAAAGCAGATCCGAATCCAATCGGACAACTCCACAGCGGTGGCATACATCAACCACCAAGGAGGGACGCGCAGTCGGCAAGCCTTCCAAGAAGTCCGGCGCATTCTAATGTGGGTGGAGGACAGAGCATCCACCATATCCGCGGTTCACATCCCAGGCGTAGAAAACTGGAAGCAGACTTCCTCAGTCGCCAGGGCATGGACGCAGGGGAATGGTCCCTTCACCCGGACGTGTTTCAGGAAATCTGTCGCCGCTGGGGAGTGCCGGACGTCGACCTAATGGCATCCCGGCACAACAACAAGGTCCCGGCATTCATGGCGAGGTCGCGCGATCAAAGAGCTCTGGCGGCAGACGCCTTGGTTCAAGATTGGTCGCAGTTTCAGCTCCCCTTACGTGTTTCCGCCTCTGGCGCTCTTGCCCAGAGTGCTACGCAAGATCAGATCCGAGTGCAGCCGCATCATACTCGTCGCTCCAAACTGGCCGAGGAGGTCGTGGTATCCGGATCTGTGGCATCTCACGATCGGTCGACCGTGGTCACTGCCAGACCGACCAGACTTACTGTCCCAAGGGCCGTTTTTCCATCAGAATTCTGCGGCCCTGAACCTGACTGTGTGGCCATTGAGTCCTGGATCCTAGCATCTGCAGGATTATCTCAAGGAGTGATTGCCACAATGAGACAAGCTAGAAAGTCGAATTCTGCTAAGATCTACCACAGAACGTGGAAGATTTTCTTATCCTGGTGCTCGGCCCAGGGAGTGTCTCCCTGGCCATTTGCATTACCCAAGTTTCTTTCTTTCCTGCAATCGGGGTTAGAAAAGGGCTTGTCGCTCAGCTCCCTTAAAGGGCAAGTTTCGGCACTATCCGTGTTTTTTCAGAAGCGTCTAGCACGTCTTCCTAAGGTGCGCACGTTCCTGCAGGGGGTCTGTCATATTGTGCCCCCGTACAAGCGACCGTTAGATCCATGGGATCTGAACAGGGTACTAGTTGCTCTCCAGAAGCCGCCCTTCGAGCCTCTGAAGGAAGTTTCCTTTTCTCGGCTGTCGCAGAAAGTGGCGTTTCTTGTTGCCATCACATCGCTTCGGCGAGTGTCTGAGCTGGCAGCTCTGTCATCCAAGGCTCCCTTCCTGGTGTTCCACCAGGACAAGGTTGTGCTGCGCCCCATTCCGGAGTTTCTTCCTAAGGTCGTATCCTCTTTTCATCTTAATCAGGATATTTCCTTGCCTTCTTTTGCCCTCATCCGGTTCACCGGTATGAAAAGGACTTACGTTTGCTAGATCTGGTGAGAGCACTCAGAATCTACATTTCCCGCACGGCGCCCATACGCCGTTCCGATGCACTTTTTGTCCTTGTCGCTGGTCCGCGCAAGGGGTTGCAGGCTTCTAAAGCCACCCTGGCTCGATGGATCAAAGAACCAATTCTAGAGGCCTACCGTTCTGCGGGGCTTCCGGTTCCTTCAGGGCTAAAAGCCCACTCAACCAGAGCCGTGGGTGCGTCCTGGGCATTACGTCACCAGGCTTCGGCTCAACAGGTGTGCCAGGCAGCTACCTGGTCCAGTCTGCACACTTTCACCAAGCATTATCAGGTGCATACCTATGCTTCGGCGGATGCCAGCTTAGGTAGAAGAGTCCTGCAGGCGGCAGTGACACCCTCATAGGGGAGGGCTGTTTTGCAGCTCTAACATGAGGTATTTATTTACCACCCAGGGACAGCTTTTGGACGTCCCAATCGTCTGGGTCTCCCAATAGAGCGCTGAAGAAGAAGGGAATTTTGTTACTTACCGTAAATTCCTTTTCTTCTAGCTCTTATTGGGAGACCCAGCACCCGCCCTGTTGTCCTTCGGGATGTTTTTTTGTTGTTTGCGGGTACACATGTTGTTCATGTTGAACGGTTTTTCAGTTCTCCGATGTTATTCGGAGTTAATTTGTTTAAACCAGTTATTGGCTTCCTCCTTCTTGCTTTGGCACTAAAACTGGAGAACCCGTGATACCACGGGGGGTATAGCCAGAGGGGGAGGGGCCTTGCACTTTTAATGTAGTGCTTTGTGTGGCCTCCAGAGGGCAGTAGCTATACCCCAATCGTCTGGGTCTCCCAATAAGAGCTAGAAGAAAAGGAATTTACGGTAAGTAACAAAATTCCCTTCTTTTAATGGTTGTTCAATAAAGATAATTTTTGAATCACATTTTGGAATATGACCCAGTTTTTTCTTATTTCTATTCCAACATGTAAAGGTAACTTGCTGCCTAATTTATGGCACCCATTATAGAGCGCCATTGTCCCCATGTAATCAACATTCACCAAACCTCACACTTCCCCCCCCCCCCCCCCCAACCACCTTTACTGCTTTTAATTTTATCATAGTGGCTTAATTTATAATCTAAAACCCCAAACGCCATGAAGTGATAAGAAGATACTCTATATTCCCCCCCCCCCCCAATTGTCTGTGTGACTTGCATAAGTAATGGCGCCCCTCGTTTCCCACCTACTAAATTGATGATTTCATAGTTCCTGCTAAATTCAGTTAGAGAAATGAAATTGCGGATAAGTAAGGCTTTAAAATTTCCATTTCTGTAAGAGATTTTCAGATTATAACCCAAATCCCAAGAAGAAAAGCCAAGGAATTGAGTAAGATCCCGGAGACTTAACCCTGGTGAGTCCATCAGTGTCAGGAGATGGAGGTTTGTGCAATCGAAGACGGCACCTTCCACTGGGGTTTTAATTGAAGACACATGACGATGTGGTGACTTAGGAGGATCAGAATTTGAGGCACATGGAGGAATGCCGCTCTGTATGGTATTAATACTGACGGCATGCAACGTCGGTGAGTAGGGCACCACATTTCTGCAGGCCGTATGGAAAAACATTGCGCGTCGTGAACATCTTAAGTAAATAAGCTGCATTTCCCGAGTCAATACACAAGGCATAAGATATAAGGCATATGCTGTCTATATACTCCAGAGGTCTATAAAGACCATTAACCCTCAAAAGACAATTAGCCCCAATCAGGAGAAAATGATCCAGCACTTCATCCTCAGCTTTAAAAATGATGCATCAGTCGTTTCCTTGTGAGACGCCCGCCCAAAATAAGTAACAGAATAACATTGTCGCCCAGGAACGGAGGATTTCAGCCATTAAATATAGTCTGCGACGTTCATATAACTTTGAAAGCAGTATAGGCAATAATGATGAGCGAGTTTCGAAATACTCAGACTCGCGATACTCGTAACGAGTACTGTCTAATACTCGCGTATTCGTTCCAAATAGCGTGTGCAATGCAAATCAATGGGGATACTCGCACTGTAACGAGTAACTCGAATTCTGCACTATTCACTACTCTCACAAATAGTATGGCATTTGGGTAAGGCTAAGTTCACATTTCCGTTGTTTTGCATCAGTCACAATCCATAGCCTTGAGGAATTACGGAATCCTGCAAAATATTTTGCAGGAATCCTGTTTTTCCCCATAGACTTCTATTAGTGACGGATTGTGACTGATGATGCTGCGTTGCATCCGCTGCGTCGCGGTCAGTCGTTTTTTAACTGACCGCCGGGCGGGAGCAACGCAGCATGTAACGTTTTTTGAGCAGCGCGATCCGTAGGATTTCGCTGCGCATGCGCTCTCTGGCTCCTCGCCCCCGTAACCAGGATAAACATCGGGTAACCAAGCAATGCGCTTTGGTTAGTTATCCGATATTTACAGTGGTTACGGGTGCAGAGAGCCCGCGCTAAGCTGGTATCCAAAATAAATATCGGGTAACCAAGCAAAAAGTGCTTTGCTTTTACCTGATATTTACCCTGGATACAGTGTGCAAGGAGGCTGACACTTCACCACTCGGCTCCGCCCCCTCCCACACTCCGTATGTGTACACTCACACTCGTCCCCAGCCCTGCAGTCCCCGCGGCACTGACATCCTCAGCTCCACGGCTCCGCCCCCTCGCGCTCCGCCCCCCTCCCGCGCTCTGCATGTACACATGCATGTAGACACACACACACACACTCACCTGTCCCCAGCCATGCAGACCGCGGCACTGACGTCCTCAGCTCCGCCCCCTGAACTCCGCCCCCCTGAACTCTGCCCCCCTGAACTCCGCCCCCTGAACTCCGCCCCCCGCACACAACGGAGTCCGACAAAGAAATTATTTTCTGTCACCGTTGTCATCCGTTGTACAACGCATCAGTCACATGCGACAAGCAACGCATGTGACTGATGCAAAACAACGGAAGTGTGAACTTAGCCTTACTCGTTAAATTGTGAGTATCCCCCATTGACTTGCATTGCACACGCTATTCAGAACGAATACGCGAGTAGTAGACATTCTCTGATCCGTGATACTTGTAACGAGTACTTTTTCGAAATTCGCTCATCATTAATAGGCAATGCTGGGATGGGGGGGGGTCAGAGGTCATAAGCAAGAACATGGATTCACCCCCCCCTAGACGCTTCTGTTTTTACAATATGCCAGATCTATATGAAATGGGTGATCCCCTGCAAAGTTATCTGCTGGACCCAAAATCCACAGCGATCTCCGCAGTATTCAGCCTTTAGTAGAGTTTACGTCTGCTGTTTACCAAGAAGCATAACTCGCCCCCTCCATAGTCAGATGGTGACCGGGAGCCGCCATAGTCAAATTATGAGCCTCAGATGAAGAGGACTTTTGCTGAATAATATGAGTCGTCGTGCAAAGGGGGCCAAAACCTTGGTCATCTGCAGAATTACTTGCTCCTATTTTGGACCGGATTGACTTTACACCCTTACTGCATAGGGTAAATTTTTCGTGAGTAAGGTCTTATTTCTCCAGCAATGGTGTTCATTGTGTAACTGATGTCCTTTACCTTTTTATGCTCCTGATTGTCAACCCCCTGCTGACTAATTACCCCAGGATAAAGAAGATTTTATATGTGCGCTAGTGATGAGCGAGGACTACCATGCTCAGGTGCTAGTCGGACACTCGGAGGGGCTCTAATATTGACCATAATGAAAGTCAATGGGAACCTCAAGCATTTTTCCAAAAGATAGAAACTTGAGCATTTTTCAAGACTAATTGACTCCCATTATTCTCAGCACTCAAGTCTAGCTCATCCGACTGCTCGTTATGAGGCCCAAGCATGGTAGTGCTCACTCATCACTAGTTACGAGTACTGAGCACCCGAGCATGGTAGTGCCCGCTCATCACTAGTTACGAGTACTGAGCACCCGAGCATGGTAGTGCCCGCTCATCACTAGTTACGAGTACTGAGCACCCGAGCATGGTAGTGCCCGCTCATCACTAGTTACAAGTACTGAGCACCCGAGCATGGTAGTGCTCACTCATCACTAGTTACGAGTACTGAGCACCCGAGCATGGTAGTGCCCGCTCATCACTAGTTACGAGTACTGAGCACCCGAGCATGGTAGTGCCCGCTCATCACTAGTTACCAGTACCAAGAACCCGAGCATGGTAGTGTCCGCTCATCACTAGTTACGAGTACCCGAGCATGGTAGTGCTCACTCATCATTAGTACTGAGCACGGTAGTGCCCACTCATCACTAGTTACAAGTACCCGAGCATGGTAGTGCCCGCTCATCACTAGTTACTAGTACCCGAGCATGATAGTGCTCACTCATCACTAGTACTGAGCACCCCAGCATGGTAGTGCCCGCTCATCACTAGTTACGAGTACTGAGCACCCGAGCATGGTAGTGCCCGCTCATCACTAGTTACGAGTACTGAGCACCCGAGCATGGTAGTGCCTGCTCATCACTAGTTACGAGTACTGAGCACCCCAGCATGGTAGTGCCCGCTCATCACTAGTTACGAGTACTGAGCACCCGAGCATGGTAGTGCCCGCTCATCACTAGTTACGAGTACTGAGCACCCGAGCATGGTAGTGCTCACTCATCACTAGTTACTAGCACTGAGCACCCCAGCATGGTAGTGCCCGCTCATCACTAGTTACGAGTACTGAGCACCCGAGCATGGTAGTGCCCGCTCATCACTAGTTACGAGTACTGAGCACCTGAGCATGGTAGTGCCCCGCTCATCACTAGTTACGAGTACTGAGCACCTGAGCATGGTAGTGCCCGCTCATCACTAGTTACGAGTACTGAGCACCC
Source organism: Anomaloglossus baeobatrachus (assembly GCF_048569485.1). Classification (NCBI taxonomy): domain Eukaryota; kingdom Metazoa; phylum Chordata; class Amphibia; order Anura; family Aromobatidae; genus Anomaloglossus; species Anomaloglossus baeobatrachus. Next base: position 35,176,300 of record NC_134362.1, read on the forward strand.
GAGCATGGTAGTGCTCACTCATCACTAGTTACTAGCACTGAGCACCCCAGCATGGTAGTGCCCGCTCATCACTAGTTACGAGTACTGAGCACCCGAGCATGGTAGTGCCCGCTCATCACTAGTTACGAGTACTGAGCATGGTAGTGCCCGCTCATCACTAGTTACGAGTACTGAGCACCTGAGCATGGTAGTGCCCCGCTCATCACTAGTTACGAGTACTGAGCACCTGAGCATGGTAGTGCCCGCTCATCACTAGTTACGAGTACTGAGCACCTGAGCATGGTAGTGCCCGCTCATCACTAGTTACGAGTACTGAGCACCCGAGCATGGTAGTGCCCGCTCATCACTAGTTACGAGTACTGAGCATGGTAGTGCCCGCTCATCACTAGTTACGAGTACTGAGCACCTGAGCATGGTAGTGCCCGCTCATCACTAGTTACGAGTACTGAGCACCTGAGCATGGTAGTGCCCGCTCATCACTAGTTACGAGTACTGAGCACCTGAGCATGGTAGTGCCCGCTCATCACTAGTTACGAGTACTGAGCACCTGAGCATGGTAGTGCTCACTCATCACAAATGTTCTCCAAAATTCTAAAAAAGGTATCCAACAGAACCTGCATTTTTTTATTATTTTTTTTTTTTTAAGTAATGTCATTATCCACTGGGACTTGGAGTGTCAAAGTTACAGGATGAGAATGGAAGATATTTTTCACTGTACTATGTAACTAAAAAAATGTAAGTTGTTGACTAGGTGTGAAAACTTAATCCACATGATATTTAAGAAATATTTATTTGGTGCAATACCCCCCACAATCCTTTCAGTTGGCTGTAAAAAAAAAAAAGCCAAAAGCATTACAAGAAATGGAAACGTGTCCAATGAGCTCATATAGATGACATATCTACTGAAAGCACGAGAGCAAGAGAGGCAGCCAAGGAGCACGGACAGCGTGTGCTCCTCTATGGAAGCAGCAGATGGACCGGAGCTGAAAACTTTCACACGTTCTGGAATTGATAAAAATAAAAAATACCCAATGGACCAAATGCAGCTGACATTGTTCTTCTGAAATTAGGATGTGCCACTTGTTCTTTGTTATTTTTAGCCCCGTAATATAAGCGGTAAACAGAATAAGTCATTTGCATTGAATGAACACAAGTCATGTTTTTGGATGGCCTTGTGTCCGAGATCACACGAGTGTAATCCATTGGTCAAGAACTGGGGGTTATTATCTCCATGGATCTCCGTTTATACTGGGAGATTACAGATGCAAGTGTGAGCACCTTTATAAAAGCAGAAGTTTGTACAGTTTGCTGGTCTGGAGCATTTGGGAGTGTGTTAGTACAATGACAAGGAGGAAAGACGAGCAAGTGTTGCTGCCTTTCAATCTAGGAAGTGTTATAGGGCCATTTACAAACAATGTGGAGTCTATCATTCTTCACTAAGAAAGATTGACTCTCTTGAATGTTTTCCACTTGTGACTAATATTCCCCAGACTGGATGTTTCTGTAAATTTTAACACCCCCCCCCCCGAAAAAAAAAGGATTAATATAGAAATTGCAGAAAATTCAAGGACAACAGCTCGGAGTCTAAAGGCCTGAGCATGGTAAATGTACAATTATGACAAAATCTAGCTTGCTCGGAGGGGGTTGGCAAGACCTCCTAAAGAAAAGATGGCTGCATAGCCACAGCTCGGATTCATAAGGTTGCACCTGATTAAATTATGAGACTATAGAAAAATGTATTTTGGATAGACGAGGTCCTGCAGACCATATCGTTCTATACAAAGTTGGTAAATCCAGGAACGACTCCAATAAAAGTCTACTCTTCTTCATCTTGCACAGACCACAACTCCCCACGACTTCGTGGAGCCATGGCTCTCTTCTGCATAATGTAACATATTTTTGACTGATCGCTTCAAGAGCGCTCCCCACAATTTCCACACATTTGTATGCAAACTCCAAAGTGCCCTACACAGTAACCATATCAAATATGATAACAGAGTTGATGTTCTGAGATTACATTTCTACCGCCATCTCCTATACAGTAGTAATACTAATCACCCCTTTTGTGGCTAAAGTACAATGTTAAACTTTCCACACAGAGGGATAATGAATACCATGATGTCACAGCGCAGGGATGATCCACCATAATGTCGCAGAGCAGAGATGTGACACGTAATGGGAAGAAAACACATTACACTGAAATTAATAGTTTGTGTTAAAGATGTGCTAACATAGATGATAGTGTACAGCTATTAGTCAAACAAATAATTAGACAAAAAAAGTGTGGGTTCCCCTCTATTTTTGATAACCAGCAATGATAAAGTAGAAAGCTGAGGGCTGGTATTATCAGGGTGGGAAGGTCCATGGTTATTTGACTCTTCCCAGCCTAAAAATTGCAGCCCACAGCTGCCCCTGAAGTGGTGCATCAATTAGATGCCTGAATTCTGGGATTTAATTCTGGTACGTGTCATGGACTGTACAACGGATGTCATTCGTGTTGACGGATGACCCACGGGCACACTTGATCTGTGTGAAAGTCAACACCTATGCGTGTGAATGTGTTTGCAGTTTGTGTGAAGGGGGTTTTAACGATGTTAAATGCTTATCATCCATTATCCTTTTCAGTCAGGTCGGTTGATTGAAATCTCCTGCCGGCTTTGGGTGGAATCAGACAGGGCCAAATTCTCCCATTGTGTTTCCCAGGTGATCAATCGTCTTAAGCTCCAATGTTTTAACTTCATTGGCAGAATTCTATACACTTCAGTCACTCATTGGCTGCCAGGAACATGTCGTGTTTCACAAAATGTCCAAACTCCTGTCAGCGGAACGAGACACTGTACAGAAATCCCTGGCAGCGATTTTTCTCTTTTGTTCTCATGGATTAAAACAGATCATTTGTATCGTATGCGGAATGTTGGGTGCAAAGAAGAAATGTCACATACAAAGAATTCCAAAAGGATGGAGCCCGACAACTGGAGAAGGCGCGAACATTGTACAAAGAGAGTTGTACAAATGTATCCACTGACACTTCTATCAAGTATCCCTGTGATGGAGGAAATCTTTTAACAAAAAGAATCAGGCTTAATATTCAGATTGTCCTTTTCAATGCAAGAACAAAGAAAGAAATTCTAAACCTTGTCTAAGGATTCAATGACTAATTAAATGAAAATTAGACACAATAAAGGCCAAAGAGAAGTAAAAATCCTCAGTGGCAGTGTTATAGTACAGTGGATCCTTGGATTACGAGCATAATTCATTCCAGGAATGTGCTTGTAATTGAAATCACTCTTATATCAAAGCAAATTTTCCATAAGAAATAATTGAAATGCAGATAATTCGTTCCACAACCCAAAAATAATTTACTATATTCATATTACAGTAATACCGTACAGTATACAGTACTACCAGAGAGACCTGTATATACAGTCCAGGCTGCCCTACACATCGCAGATGTACAGGAAGTTAATCAGATACCTAAAGTTGATTTAGTAGCAGCGTCTCAAGTATGGAGCGCTGTGAACATGCAAAGGCTAGAAGTGAGGAAAAGACCACGATTGATGGCTTATGTGCATGCGCTATGACTAGCATTATTAGTACAGTACTGTATCTGCACAGGGAGGGATGGGGAGGACTAGCAGTAATATTCTTGTAATTATGAGCAGTATTATAGTAGTTATATTCTTTTACATAGGGGCAGTATTATAGTAGTTATATTCTTGTACACAGGGGCAGTATTATAGTAGTTGTATTCTTGTACATAGGCGGCAGTATTATAGTAGTTATATTCTTGTACATAGGAGCAGTATTATAGTAGTTATATTCTTGTACATAGGGGGCAGTATTATAGTAGTTATATTCTTGTACATAGGAGCAGTATTATAGTAGTTATATTCTTGTACATAAGGGGCAGTATTATAGTAGTTGTATTCTTGTACATAGGGGGCAGTATTATAGTTGTATTCTTGTACATAGGGGGCAGTATAGTAGTATTCTTGTACATAGGGGCAGTATTATAGTAGTTGTATTCTTGTACATAGGGGCAGTATTATAGTAGTAGTATTCTTGTACATAGGGGCAGTATTATAGTAGTTATATTCTTGTACATAGGGGCAGTATTATAGTAGTTATATTCTTGTACATAGGGGCAGTATTATAGTAGTTATATTCTTGTACATAGGGGCAGTATTATAGTAGTTATATTCTTGTACATAGGGAGTATAGTAGTATTCTTGTACATAGGGGCAGTATTATAGTAGTTGTATTCTTGTACATAGGGGCAGTATTATAGTAGTTGTATTCTTGTACATAGGGGGCAGTATTATAGTTGTATTCTTGTACATAGGGGGCAGTATAGTAGTATTCTTGTACATAGGGGCAGTATTATAGTAGTTGTATTCTTGTACATAGGGGCAGTATTATAGTAGTAGTATTCTTGTACATAGGGGCAGTATTATAGTAGTTATATTCTTGTACATAGGGGCAGTATTATAGTAGTTATATTCTTGTACATAGGGGCAGTATTAGGCTACATGCGCACGCTGCATCTTTTTGTGTTCACAAACTGCAGCCAAAACTGCACCTTGTTAGAGAGCCTGGAAACGTCACAAAAAACGCATGTAATTTTAGGTGTGTTTTTGCTGCGTTTTTGTGACAAATGTTGACAAAAACGCAGGAAGAATGAACATGCTGCATTTTATTTGTCACAAACCTTTGACAAATAAAACACTGACAAATAAACTGCAACGTGCGCATGACAAATCTGACTTCTCATAGACTTTGCTGGGAAGTCAAATGTCAGAAAGTTCTGACAACAAAACTGCAGCCAAAAAAGCAGCAAAAAAAGCAGCATGCGCATGTAGCCTATTAGTAGTTATATTATTGTACACAGGGACAGTATTATAGTAGTTATATTCCTGCACGTAGGGGCAGTATTATAGTAGGTAGATACAGTGCCAACAAGTAGTCTTCAACCCCCTGCAGATTTAGCAGGTTTGATAAGATGCAAATAAGTTAGAGCCTGCAAACTTCAAACAAGAGCAGGATTTATTAACAGATGCATAAATCTTACAAACCAACAAGTTATGTTGCTCAGTTAAATTTTAATAAATTTTCAACATAAAAGTGTGGGTCAATTATTATTCAACCCCTAGGTTTAATATTTTGTGGAATAACCCTTGTTTGCAATTACAGCTAATAATCGTCTTTTATAAGACCTGATCAGGCCGGCACAGGTCTCTGGAGTGATCTTGGCCCACTCCTCCATGCAGATCTTCTCCAAGTTATCTAGGTTCTTTGGGTGTCTCATGTGGACTTTAATCTTGAGCTCCTTCCACAAGTTTTCAATTGGGTTAAGGTCAGGAGACTGACTAGGCCACTGCAACACCTTGATTTTTTCCCTCTTGAACCAGGCCTTTGTTTTCTTGGCTGTGTACCGTATTTTTCGGACCATAAGACGCACTTTTTTTCCCCCAAATGTTGGGGGAAAGTTGGGGGTGCGTCTTATGGTCTGACTATAGGGCTGCGGCTGGGAATGAGGGTGCTGCAGGTCATCGGGGGCACGAGCAGGCAGCAGCAGCACCTGCCGTGACCACGTGGGCCCGCTCATTACATATGCACGCCCATCCTCCCACCCATCTCTCAGAGCTGAAGCCGGCACTGACAGGTGGGCGGAAGGATGAGCGGGGACGCGCGCATAGTAAAGAGCCGGCATGATCACCCCTGGCAATTACAGCCTGGAGTGATCATGTGCGGCTGTATTCACTGCCCCCCGCGCGTCATTACCAGCGCGGGGTGCAGTGAATCAGTACACTCACCCGTCCCCGTGTGTGGAGCCGCCCCCTGCTGCACGCGATGTCTTCCTGTCTTTGCCGGTCAGCTGATCTGTGCTGAGCTGGTCAGCTGATCGGCACAGACAGGAAGACATCGCGATGCAGCAGGGGAACGGCTCCACACACGCAGGTCAGCGGCGCAGAGAGGAAGATGATCGGTGCTGGAGGGAGTGAGGAAAAGGTGAGTATAAACGTTTATTTTTTTCTCTGTGCTATAGGATACAGGCCATATACCAGGATGGTATATGAGCAGGATGGGGGCATATAGCAGGAGGGATGGGGGGGGGTATGTGAACAGGCTGGATGGGGGGGGGGGGTATGTGAACAGGCTGGATGGGGGGGGGGGTATGTGAACAGGCTGGATGGGGGGGGGGGGGGTATGTGAACAGGCTGGATGGGGGGGGGGGTATGTGAACAGGCTGGATGGGGGGGGGGGGGTATGTGAACAGGCTGGATGGGGGGGGGTATGTGAACAGGCTGGATGGGGGGGGGTATGTGAACAGGCTGGATGGGGGGGGGTATGTGAACAGGCTGGATGGGGGGGGGGTATGTGAACAGGCTGGATGGGGGGGGGGGGTATGTGAACAGGCTGGATGGGGGGGGGGTATGTGAACAGGCTGGATGGGGGGGGGTATGTGAACAGGCTGGATGGGGGGGGGGTATGTGAACAGGCTGGATGGGGGGGGGGGTATGTGAACAGGCTGGATGGGGGGGGGGGTATGTGAACAGGCTGGATGGGGGGGGGGGGGGTATGTGAACAGGCTGGATGGGGGGGGTATGTGAACAGGCTGGATGGGGGGGGGTATGTGAACAGGCTGGATGGGGGGGGGGTATGTGAACAGGCTGGATGGGGGGGGGGGGTATGTGAACAGGCTGGATGGGGGGGGGGGGGTATGTGAACAGGCTGGATGGGGGGGGGGGGTATGTGAACAGGCTGGATGGGGGGGGGGGTATGTGAACAGGCTGGATGGGGGGGGGGGTATGTGAACAGGCTGGATGGGGGGGGGTATGTGAACAGGCTGGATGGGGGGGGGTATGTGAACAGGCTGGATGGGGGGGGGGGTATGTGAACAGGCTGGATGGGGGGGGGTATGTGAACAGGCTGGATGGGGGGGGGTGGTATGTGAACAGGCTGGATGGGGGGGGGTATGTGAACAGGCTGCATGGGGGGGGGGGTGGTATGTGAACAGGCTGGATGGGGGGGGGTATGTGAACAGGCTGCATGGGGGGGGGGGTATGTGAACAGGCTGGATGGGGGGGGGGTATGTGAACAGGCTGGATGGGGGGGGGTATGTGAACAGGCTGGATGGGGGGGGGGGTATGTGAACAGGCTGGATGGGGGGGGGGTATGTGAACAGGCTGGATGGGGGGGGGGGTATGTGAACAGGCTGTAGGGGGGTTTATAGCAGGATCATATACAAGGCAGGAGGATCATTACCAGGATGGGGTACCTTAGTAGAGAATTTGGGGACATTACCCCCATAACAGTGTCAGCAGCAGATCCTCGCCCCATAACAGTGTGTCATGACCACATTTTTTGCTTAAAGTTTTATTTTCCCATTTTCCTCCTCTAAAACCAGGGTGCGTCTTATAGTCCGAAAAATACGGTACTTTGGGTCGTTGTCTTGTTGGAAAATGAAATGACGACCCATCTTAAGATCCTTGATGGAGGAGTGGAGGTTCTTGGCCAAAATCTCCAGGTAGGCCGTGCTATCCATCTTCCCATGGATGCGGGCCAGATGGCCAGGCCCCTTGGCTGAGAAACAGCCCCACAGCATGATGCTGCCACCACCATGCTTGACTGTAGGGATGGTATTCTTGGGGTCGTGTGCAGTGCCATCCAGTCTTCAAACGTCACGTGTGTGGTTGGCACCAAAGATCTCGATCTTGGTCTCATCAGACCAGAGAACCTTGAACCAGTCTGTCTCAGAGTCCTCCAAGTGATCATGAGTAAACTGTAGACAAGCCTTGACATGACGCTTTCAAAGTAAAGGTACCTTACGGGCTCGTCTGGAATGGAGACCATTGGGGTGGAGTACGTTACTTATAGTATTGACTGAAACCAGTGTCCCCACTGCCATGAGATCTTCTCGGAGCTCCTTCCTTGTTGTCCTTAGGTTAGCCTTGACTCTTTCGACAAGCCTGGCCTCGGCACGGGAGGAAACTTTCAAAGGCTGTCCAGGCCGTGGAAGGCTAACAGTAGTTCCATAAGCCTTCCACTTCCGGATGATGCTCCCAACAGTGGAGACAGGTAGGCCCAACTCCTTGGAAAGGGTTTTGTACCCCTTGCCAGCCTTGTGACCCTCCACGATCTTGTCTCTGATGGCCTTGGAATGCTCCTTTGTCTTTCCCATGTTGACCAAGTATGAGTTCTGTTCACAAGTTTGGGGAGGGTCTTAATTAGTCAGAAAAGGCTGGAAAAAGAGATAATTAATCCAAACATGTGAAGCTCATTGTTCTTTGTGCCTGAAATACTTCTTAATACTTTAGGGGAACCAAACAGAATTCTTGTGGTTTGAGGGGTTGAATAATAAATGACCCTCTGAATAAACTTTTCACAATTTAAAAAAAAACAAAAAAAACAACATTCTTTTTTGCTGCATTTCACACTTCCAGGCTGATCTACAGTCCAATTGTCACAATGCCAAGTTAATTCCGAATGTGTAAACCTGCTAAATCTGCAGGGGGTTGAATACTACTTGTAGGCACTGTATATTCTCACACATAAGGGCAGTATTATAGTAGCTATATTCATGTACATAGGCGACAAGATAGTAAAGATATTCTGCTTAGTTCATAGGCTGAAAAAGTAAATGGACTAGAAATATAGCAAATGTGGTCAGATCAGTTGTAAGCCCTTCTCCGGTGACTGACATTATAGAATGTTCGGATTCACTAAACCATCTCACACAAATGACTGTCCGGCCTCTGCTTGAAGACTTCCATTGAAGAGGAACTCCCCACCTCAGCCTGTTATACTCATTGATCACCCTGTCAAAAATTTTCCTTCAGATATTTGTATACGGCTGTTAAGTCTCCTCTTCCTTCTTGTTTGTATGCTAAACATTCTCAGATCCTTTCACTGTTCCTCCTAGGACATAGCTCTAAACTTGCTCTAGTTTTTCGATTTGTGGTGCCCAGTATTAGACACAGTATTCCACATGAGGTCTGACTAAAGAGGAGTATAGGGGGATAATTATGTCATGTGATCTAGACTATGCTTCTCTTAAGGATACATTCACACGACTGTCCCTTTTTTGCTGTCCCAAAAAAAAAAACGGTACTGTTTTTTCACGTATTTATCCATGTGGCATTCGTGTGACATCCGTTCCGTTCCGTATACGGGCCGTGTGTCATCCATGTGCCTTCCCGTTTTTTTTTGCGGACTGCAAAACATGGAAGCAGCTAGATAGATAAATAGATAGAGGGACAGAGAGGGATGAATGAATGAATGGAGGGATAGATAATAGATGAGAAAGACATATAAAATGTCCCACTCCCCAGCATATTGTAATCTTGCACCCTTTAGTGCCTTTCATGGGGCAGTAAAAGGTGCCTAGCCTTGTATTTAGCCAAAAAAAAAGATGTGGGGTCCCCCTTATTATTTTTTTTTTTGTAGCCAGCTCGGGTAAAGCAGACGGCTGCAGCCTGCAGACCACAGCTGGCAACTTCACCTTGGCTGGTAATCCAAAACAGAGGGCACCCCACGCTGTTGTTTTAAATTAAATAAATAATTTAAAACAAAAAAAGTAGGGTCCTTCCGAAACTGCCACCAGCCAAGGTAAAGCGGACAGCTGTGGTCTGGTATTCTCACACTAGGGAGGTCTGCAGTGCTTGGACCCTCCCTAGCCTAAGAATAGCAGGCCGCAGCTGCCCCAGAAGTGGCACATCCATTAGATGTGCCAATCCTGGTGTTTTCCCCCAGGTCATCCTGATGCCCTGGTGCGGTGGCACGACGATCCATACCATAGTCACTGTCCCAGTCAATGAAGAACAGAATGATCCCCATTGGCTGGGAGAGCAGTGCAGTGACCTGAGCTAACATGAGGTCAGCCCAGGTCACTGCAGGGGATGACGAACGCTGACCTCAGGTGGTTAGTTACATTACCTGCGGTGATGGAAGCCGCTACACTCCTAATGCCAGCTCTGGTCACTGACTTCTATGCCCGCCGCGTTCTCAGATCACCTCTCATGAGTGGCCCGTGACATTACCGCAAGTCAGTCTCAGGCCGCCCGCGAGAGGTGATGTGAGAACGCGGCTGTCAGTGACTAGCGCTGACATCAGGAGTGCAGGACTTCATCACCGCAGGTAATGAACTTTACTAACCTTCTGACGGCAACGCTCATCATTCCTGCGGCTGCTCACACTACACTGCAGGCATATGCTGACACACTGCAGTGCAGGCAACCGCGGAGCTGGCGCGGGACACAGACTGCATGGGTACGTGACAGAAGTCACACGGAAGTGCTTCCGTGTGGCTTCCGGGGATTTTGCGGGCCCATTGACTTGTATTGAGTCACGGTCCGTTATTACGAAACAGAATAGGACATGTTCCATAATAACGGAACGGACATACAGCGTAGGATCTGATGCACATTGAAGTGCTTCAATGTGTCATAGGATCCTACTCAAAAGACATTGAAAAGATTGTCCTGTCCGTGGGTCCGCAAAAAAACAGGAACTGAACGTAACGGTCATGTGAATGAGCCCTAATGTATCCCAGAACTGTGTTTGTCTTTTTTGCTGCTGCATCACTCTGTTGACTCCTGTGCAGTCTTTGATCTATTACCCAAGTTTTTTTTCACACGTGTTGCTGCTTTATAATTTCCTTAGCAGTGGACAAAGTTGATTAAAGTAGAAAACTTAATTCACAGTAAAAAAGAATGAATATGAAATCTAACATGGTATTGATCATACCTTAGAATATACTCAATGGATATATATTATATAATAGTATCCATTTTTTATATATATCTATATCTATCTATCTCAAAAGAACAATAGCCATTTCTATTTTTTTTTACCTACATACTGTTGGATGCTAATGGATATTTCATTAAAAATTATTAATTCATTAGTTCTCTTTACCGTGCGGCCTCGATTTGCTTGTTGACTCTTCAGTAAACGGAGACGATTCGCTGCTATGAACACAATTAACTTAATCGGTTATAGGTCAATGTAGAAGTGAAATCTGTTTTGTTTTACTCATGTTCAGATTAGAATATATTAGTCTCCGGAGTATAATACTGTTCTGCGTTTGTGTTGACTTTGGGCAGTGATGAACCAACTGGTCTTCATCTGTTGTCAGGAGTCCATGTTTCATTCTGTAGAAGCAAAAATTAAAAAGTCTATTTTTTTCCCAGTTATTTCCAATCCGTCATCTTATAAAATGATTTCTTCTAAAGGTTCATGTCTCTAAGGGTAGAACTAAAAAAAAAAAATGTCCCAGAATGTAGCATGCAATCATTGTACTATATACATGTCATCGAGACAGGTTGATCTCATTAGAGAAGTCCCAACTTGGAAGACGACCAGTTGGGTCGAAATTTTACCAGATTGAGATTATGATTGAGTGATGCTTTAGAGCTGCTTGAAAAACATCTTGACTTCTTAAGATGAACAACGCATCTGTCCACCAACCAATGTTTTTTGATCAAACAGCCCGAAACATCCGTCACCGAGTCATTTAATCTCAGAGATAGGTTGTATAAAAGGAGGATAATAGAAGGAGTTGATGTAACACAGAGCCGCATTCTGGAAGATGAAGCAGAAATTCTTCAGATCCAACCATCAACTTCTTCGGCCAGAGAAACATTAAAGAAATATTATTTTTTGTTTTTACATTCTTTGGAGCTCAATCAATTATATTCAATGAGGGAAACAGGGATTTAGATTTGTGGCTTTACAGATAAGCCTGAGACAGATGGAACCCAAGTCTCTTCATGGAATATTTATGGCGTTGACCGGTGTGTGTGGGCCTCACTTCTGCCAAGGAAAATACGAGTTCTGTTACAAGAGTTGCCCCAAAGTCTCTAGTTCTGGTGCATAAAAAAAGTGTAGTCCGAAGGAATTAACTGTCAGGTAACCAGTGCGGTTGAGATACATGATTAGCTTGAACTTCTTTGTGTCATCAAGTCCTTGGTCTTTACTTTGAGGAAACTTTTTACATTGTAGAAATTCTATAGTTTTTCGACTTTTTTCTCTTGGTTGTCTAAGCGTCTTGGTGTATTTTTATATAAGTAAAGAATTTGAAAAAAGGAGCGCATGTGAAGGATCCACGGGATAATGAAGGATAGTGTTAGAATGTGCTCACCTGATGTGGTTGTGCAGCCCTGCACAACCACGGTGTAGAACGAGGGTTTAATGCGCTGCCAGGGAGTCGGCCCGTAGTGACCATGCAGGGGAACGGAATCCTAAGAAGCCGGTCATGTGATAGGTCACTGGGGATGGTTGAGGTCTAGCCTCCGGCCAAGCTGCTCATGCCGTGAGTCGGGGAAGGAATCCAGAGAGTACAAAAGAACACGGCCTTGAAAGCGCTAAGGAGGCCACGGTTATATATTAGTTTTGTAGATTAGATTTTTACAGCCACAACGCGTTTCGATATCACAATATCTTCATCAGGTGGATAACACCTATCCACTTGACGACGATATTGTGATATCGAAACGCGTTGTGGCTGTAATCATCTAATAAATCTACAAAATTAATATCACCGTGGCCTCCTTAGTTCTTTCAAGACAGTGTTCTTTTGTACTCGTTGGTGTATTTTATGGTACCGTTGAATCTCCAAAGATCTCAAAAGTTACTCCAAGACCATCTGATGGTTCCTTAAAAAGGAAATATTACCAATCATAGAGGAAGGACACAGCAGAAGGCAGAGCAAATGATGAGACAGAATACTCCAGACTACCTCCCCATCCAAGTGCCATATTAGAACTGTGCCATAAAGTATCCAAACTGTAGTAATGGCCCAAGCAAAAGCCTACGCCTCAGATTACAGAAGCGGTGGTAACTAGACTTAGTAACTTGACCTGCAGTTTAATTGGACCTTTGTACCACAGATTCATTAGGATGGAAAGAGAAATGCAACATAAAAAAAATTGATCTAGCTGACAATAACTAGATCACGACACGTTTTCTTAGCCAAAAGGAACCTTAGCAAGACGCTGTGCATTTTGGCCAAGCAGAAGAGAGCCAGCTCAGTGGTGAGAGTAAAATGCTTGTATATAGAGATCCCATTAACTTGTAGTCCTACAAGCATCATTTCAGGAAAGCTTTTCATCCAAGGCTTTCAAAGTACTCAACCCATCGTCTAAATCCAGTGGTGGATGGTCATCAACTAGGCAACTTTAAATGCCAAGAAGGCTTGGGGTGGTCCTGCCTGGAGCCTATGATGCGTTGTTTACAAAACCCTTCTCTTTCTGGGTTTCATTCTAAATCGGGACGAATGTAAAACAAAGAACTATTCACTGGCCTATAAATAAACCTGAGAATCACAAAACTTTTACCGATTAGTCCAAATTGTTCTTCTAAATGTAAACCGCAAACCGTTGAAGTCTGGAATGTCTGCTGGCATTTCTCAAACCAAAACTTTAATGAACAGTTCTAGTATTTCTATCTTGAGAAGCGTGAAATTAGTGACGAGACATTTGTAGAATATTCCTAGAAAGAAGGAGACTGAACACAAAGAAAAATAAGACTTGAGATGCCATCTGGTTCTCCTAGGTTTACACTTGTTGGTGTCCACCGTGCTACGAGTTGGAAATTTCGCAATAGATGGAGATCATCATCTCGGTAGTTGTCCGAAACTAACAATGACCAAAGGTACGAGAGTTTGCTGCCCCCCTATGGGTACACGTCTGTATTTAAGTGGACAAAACTCAATCAGGGCTGACATTGAACCCTCCAGCTCAGCTCCTGTCAAATAGGGTACATTTTAGTGTACGTAATAGCAGGGTCTTCTCTAGGGGCATTGTTGGTAGGTGGAATTTTGAGCTCAACATTTTGCTCATTGTGGCCTTCACTTCCATCTCCTGTAAAATGGCAAAGAGGAATAGAGTTGACCTTGCCTTGGTAATTCCAATTAGTGTCATCCTTTTTCTAAACCTCTATCTTCTAAAAAGTGTACCCCTGAATAAGGAGGTACTTTGGCAATAATCACACCAAGCACCCCAGACTTTGTTTTTGGCCATCAGACCAATCCTCCCATCTCTTGTTGGTCAATGTCATGATGTGATTGCAGGATAGCGAAGTACAGGGGCTCCTACAATGTCCCTCTTGCTAGGCTATCCCTAATCGTAGTGTAATCCCCAATGGTGGAGATGCCAGAGTCCTGTAACTGGCTATTCTTCAAACCAAATCTCATCTGTTAACCCCCATCCCCAGGGAAGGAAGGGGCATGAGGGTGCTGGCAACATCGAAGACAAGACAGGGGAAACCAAAACTCAAGACACACTCCAAACTCACAGGGATAAAAATTAAGAGACTAAGGAGAAAAGCAAGAGCAGGAAGGTAGCAACAAAGACAACAAGCGTCAACACCACAACCGCTCACAGCAATAATGCAAAACAAGCAACAGTAAGTCTGAATCATAACACCTCACCAGACTAGTATAGGTAAAATATAGCTGGCATTAATGGAGTAGTCCAGCCATCATATATAGGAGGGGAGCAAAAGTGACTAGATCCCCCACAGTATGTGATCAAAAGAAACTAACAAATAGGACACAGACATGACAGTTGACTATGCTTGCAAAAAGTCCATAGGCATAGTCAATGATTCCAGCTTCCGAAGAAGGAGCCTCACCAGGTTCTCACCATTACTGGAGGGGTGGGATGGAGAGCTGGGCCCTTCTTCTCCATGGCCCCATACCTTTATGGTTTGTACACTGCAGAGAAGACTTTTCTGCGAGTTTAGCGAGTCAGAAAACATTTCCGTCATCTCTCGGCATTTGCTAAGTATTTTTGGCTCTTTCCTACATTTTCTGTTCTGCAATTGACCCTGATATTCGCCATTTAGAATTTGATTGAGGAGGACACTCTTGAAACTTGAAGATCTCCCCTCCTCAGAAAGCCAGTAGGTGTGAAGGAGAAAGCAGATTTAGGGGATGAGCCAAAACTATCAAACACTGGAAAGAAACGCAAATGTAATAGATGTAATGACACGCTCTGGAAAGCACGAAACCTGCTGTTACCTCCAGTGCTAAATTATGTATTTCTATGTTTAGGCAGCAACAGTTACTAGAGATCCCGTCCAAGAGCGAAAGCATCTGAGGAACATAGTGCGCACCCCCAATAACACTGCACACAGCCTTCTACAAGACCCCACTGCACATTTATTAAAGGGGGTTTCCATAAAGGTTTATCCAGACCAAGGGTCATTTACATATAAAATAAATAATAAATACATCCTCTCATTGGGAAAAGAATTGGTTCTCTAACCCTGCTCTGGATTTTGTTGATTGGCTGCAGCGGTGATGGGTGCTGTACTCGTGACTTCACAGCTGTAGCCGATCAAAAAAGACTGAAGCAGGGTTAGAGAAACATCGCTGGACTGAAGCAAAGTACAAGATAAGTAATGTATGTACACAGTGACTTCACCAGCAGAATAGTGAGTGCAGCTCTGGAGTATAATACAGGAGGTAACTCAGGATCAGTACAGGATCAGTAATGTAATGTATGTACACAGTGAATACACCAGCAGAATAGTGAGTGCAGCTCTGGAGTATAATACAGGATGTAACTCAGGATCAGTACAGGATCAGTAATGTAATGTATGTACACAGTGACTGCACCAGCAGAATAGTGAGTGCAGCTCTGGAGTATAATACAGGATGTAACTCAGGATCAGTACAGGATCAGTAATGTAATGTATGTACACAGTGACTGCACCAGCAGAATAGTGAGTGCAGCTCTGGAGTATAATAGAGGATGTAACTCGGGATCAGTAATGTAATGTAATTATGTACAGAGTGACTGCACCAGCAGAATAGTGGGTGCAGCTCTGGAGTATAATACAGGAGGTAACTCAGGATCAGTAATGTAATGTATGTACACAGTGAATACACCAGCAGAATAGGGAGTGCAGCTCTGGAGTATAATACAGGATGTAAGTGTCAGGTGTGATTGGAGCAGTTTACCTTAGCACATGCAATGGTGAACAGCGTCCGTGGCATTTAGGTGGTTAGACTTGTTTTGGTGCCCAAATTTCTATATACACGTCTCATCCCCATGATAAATACTTGCGGCATTTCGCTGTTGAATTAGTGACCAGCCCAGTCCTGTTTCTGCTGATGGGATCCGGCTGCTTCCATTACTTACCTGTCTGTTGTGTAACTCAAGAACTGTAAACTGCTTCTGAAATACTCTGTGCTGCTGGCACCACTCTCATACTCTGATGACACCTGCTAGGTTTGGCCGGTTGCGCAGCCATAGAGGAGCTGGAGGCTGAGCACTGGAGCGCCCCCTATGTGCGGATCAGGCACGAGTCCTTTGTTCTCTCATCACCTTAGATGGCTCCACACCAGTAATGTATTCTGCTCTTATCTCATAAAATCTGCCCTGAAATTTTATTCAAATCCTTAGTGTTTGGCATGATCCTTAACACTTTCCTGTATATCTGTGCCCATTATCTCCTTTCATGTGGCTTAGTATCCTCCTATAACTCTTCTGGGCAATTATGGGTGGAATGCTGCCCGTCCTCTGTTCAGGGCCATTAACATTCCTGTTTGGTATATTTACTTATGTTCCCGAGATGCTTGACATTCCTGCAGAAATCATTGTCCAGCGTGAGAATTACAGACCCGAGAGTCTGGGATGTGCTGAATCTTAGAACTGGACCTGGAAATTAGAAGACATCTCGTTCTGGAACAATAAGGAAAAAACAAACAAAAAAATGTAAAAAGCATTAAAATGTCCAGCTGCAAGAAATAAAGTTATAATATTCTGGCACTGCGATCGCGAATGTTCCTATTGTGGCCGGGATTGGACCGGTTCCTCCTCGAGCCACAGTAGACGAGAAGCTGCGGCCATCATCAGCCATGATGGAGGCTGTGATTGTCACCCGGTCCTACACTATATGATAGGAGCAGAATCTTATGCACAACCCCGGTCTGGTGTCCACTTAACTCCTCCATGACAGCCGGACAAGATCAGTTCAACATCTTGGGCCCTAGTGGACACAGACAGAAGAGGCCCCAGTGGAAGAACAATACATGGGCCCTTTGTAGTCCAATAACTCTTCATAATGCACAATTCCTCCTTCTTCGGAAAGTGGCCCCTTTATCTTCAGGGCCCCTCTGCACAGTTCCACCAATTATATGTCTGCTCCTGTCCTGGGTGCATCATACTAATCACCTGCAACAAAAATGTGATGGGGGATGGATAACCAGAAGGTGCCCAAGATGCCAACAATCGTGTGCCGGCCAAGACGTTTGCACTGCACTAGTGCAACCACCACGGACTAATGAAGTGTGTGCCGAAGCCGGGTGGTATGGTCATCTCTAGCCAAGCATGGTAGCTTGGGAATGGATTATTCTGAACCACGCTAGTGTTCTAGCTGATATTTAGTGTGATCTTCATGTAACCATTCTCTAATATTCTGCTTATTGGGGTTTACGGGTGTGTTGTCAACTATAAAGTGTACCAAATCGCACTTTTACTCTGGTGGCTGTCCTCTACAGTTAAGCTGTGATGGACAGCGATGAACTGGAAGAAGGACTTCAACCTACTTGGATCAATGATCACTCAAGTTGAAGTGACGATACAAGAAGTCAATGGGAGAATAGCTTTGGCCAAATTAAGTCACTAAACAAGGTCCTCAAATTGAGGAACATTTCACTGATGACAAAGACATGGCTCATACATGAGGGTACGTTACACGCTGCGACATCGCTAACGATTTATCGTCAGGGTCAGTGTTTGTGAGGCACATCCGGCGTCGTTAGTAATATCGCAGCGTGTGACACCTACGAGCGACCTTCAACGATCGCAAAAGTGGTAAAAATCGTAGGTTTTGGAGAGGTCGTTCAAACACCAAATATCATTGTATGTGCTACAGTAACAAGGTTTTTTCCTCGTTCCTGCGGCAGCACACATCGCTGTGTGTGACACCGCAGGAACGAGGAACATCTCCTTACCTGCAGCCGCCAGCAATGAGGAAGGAAGGAGGTGGGCGGGATGTTACGTCCCGCTCATATCCGCCCCTCCGCTTCTATTGGGCGGCCGCTTAGTGACGTCGCTATGCAATACCTGTGCAATACTAAGGAAATCCTGAAAACCTGCACTCTTGGTGGCTCTGGAGTTGGAGGAACACTTGACCTGGATCCTACATGTTATTAACATTGATTTTTATAATTGATCTGCACTTCTTGGGCAGAAATCTTTCTAGGAAAACATGCCATGTCTGATCAGCTTTCCATCTCTACCTTACTGTACAGATTTGCAAGGTCTTTGTAGTCATCTTTTTGTCCTCTTCAGACACCAGGCCCGTGGGTGGGGGTCTCCATAGCGGAGGCCACTGCAGCTGCCTGGTGCACTCTCTTTCCTTTCAGTAGCTGCAGCAGAAGGAGCCTTTATGGAGTAGCAAGAATGCAGCAGAGATGTCTTGGAGGAGTCGTCTGCTTTCCATCTTGCCATTTCTGCACTTTCTCAATTGTCTTCGTATTGTTGTATTTACACATTATTACCATGATACAATGAAGTGATCGCAGAGGCTCTCACCGTCCAGCCAAACCCTGACAGATGTACAGTAGCCGCCAGCATCCGACTGGCTACCGGAGAAAACTCCAGTAATGCCAGGCTTGGATTCAGGTACCTGCACTGCACTCCGGAGCTCTCACCTGAGCTCCAGAGTGCAGCCTAGACCAGAGGTTCCCAACTCCAGTCCTCAAGGCACACCAACAGTGCATGTTTTCAGGATTTCCTTAGTATTGCACATGCGATAATTTAATCACCTGCAAAGGTGCTGAATCCAACACCCATGCAATGCTAAAGAAATCCTGAAAACATGCACTGTTGGTGTGCCTTGAGGACTGGAGTTGGGAACCTCTGGCCTAGACTGTACTGCGAGCACCGAGTGATTGATTCCCCGGCGCTTGCGGTTCAGTTCATCTCAGGTGCAGACAGGCCGGGGTGATCTCCGGTGCTCTCACCTGAACTCTGAGTTCAGCCCGGCCCGTCTGCAGCTGTCATTAGCTGAACCGCAAGCACCGGGGAATCAATCACTCGGCGCTCACGGTACAGTCTAGGCTGCATGCCGGAGCTCAGGTGAGCTCCGGAGTGCAATGCAGGTACCTGAATCCAGGCCTGGCATTACTGGAGATTCCTCCGGTAGCCAGTCCTACGCTGGTAGCCGCACTTCTACCCTGCTGCTGGTGGAGCTCAGTTACAGGACATTCTGGGCTCCCCGAAGGCTTTGTCCATTTTTTTTCTCACTAGTAATTAGCCACTTGTATTTTATAGTCTTCCATGCTTTAGAGGCTATCCTGCATTATAGCATTTTTATTCACTGTTTGCTCTTAACAAAGCGGCTTCCGTAGCTCAGTCGTTCAGAGTTTTCTCCATGGGATGTCACCCATACTATGGACAATGTATTACACTTCTAGACCAGGAGGTCAGTGACCGTCGCAGTCATCAGCTGGGAGTGACGCCATTTATCAGTTATTCTTTCATTCCTAGTGAAGTCACCTCTCTCCTTTCCGATCTCTCATCAGGACCATTGTTCATTTCCCTCTTCTGCTACATAAACCCTACTGGTTAAGTTTGTCATGACGTGAAGTGACAACACTGATGTCCGGTCTTGGGCCTTACATCGTATGAGCCGAGTTGGAGAGAAGCTAAAACTTCAGATTCCAGATCAAGAACAGTGGAAAGGGGCAAAATTATTTAACGGAAGAGCGAAAAATTTTAATTTTTGAAGAAATAATACAAAGAGGTGTTTGCAGAAAAGCCATTATATCAATGGAACTGAATGAATAGTGAAAATACAAATTAATTTATAGGGAACAGAAAACGATTGATAAAAAAAAAAAAAAAAAAAAAAAAGGAGCTTATCCTGTGCCAACGAGGAGGACACTTAAGGGGTTATTCCCATCTCCTAAGATCCTATCCCAATATGTAGTAGTACAAGAAAAGCCACAGCCACTCCATAATTTACCAGGAAATTATGTGACAATATAGTAAAACCATAGTGATCACAATGCCTGGATGGGGACTAGGACAAGTCGTTTATATTTAAATGCAAACAAGAGAAATCACGACCAGAGTCCAAGGTACAAAGGTGAAAAACTTTATTGGTGGATAGGTGCAGGGCGGCACTAACAAGTGTGGACATAGGCAATGATCTTTAGCAGACTGCTGACAACCATATATAATAATTGCTAATAGGAGGTAACGATTACATGTGAACCGATATACCTATGTATACAGTCAGGCAATCAACAGTCCACCAGGGAGACTGCATGAAATGCACTAAAATATAAACGGGTCACAGACCAAAACAACCTCCTCAATGGACCATGGCAATCCCATAGAGTATGTGTGAAAGGCAATCAATTTCAAGCAGGGTTGCACAAGGTTAGTGTGGAGGATTGTGGAAGGGACCCCAGCCCCCAATGATCAGGGGGACAATGGCAGATGCAGTTTACCTGGAAAGTGTGGAGACCAAAGGAGCCTGCGTCCAACCCGACGGCCGTTTCGGCTGTGAAGCCTTCGTCAGGGGGCGTGGCACAGGGAGGGGAAGGATTTGTCACAGATTATCATGGCCAATTTCCAGCGATGAGATCGTGTCTGCAGAAATTTTGGCCCATCTTACAGGCCGATCCGATCTTGGCCAAAATAATTCCTGACAGACCCATGTTGAGTATTCGGAGATCCAGAAACTTACGCGACCATCTTGTTGCCAGCCACTATGAGGGAGTCGCTCAGCCTTCTCCGTTTGGCCCTGTGACCCCTCGTACTGGCTGTGTACCCTGTGGCCGATGTGTAGCCTGTCCAAATGTGGACAGGACTAATTCTTTCTCCGACTCCATGGGGGAACATACTTTTTCCATCAAAAAACACATCACCTGTACTACGACGGCGGTGGTCTATTATGCCACCTGCCCCTGCCCCAAAATTTACGTTGGTTTGACGACTAGGCAATTCAAGGTGCGCATTCGTGAGCACGTAAATGGGATTATTGCAGCAGCTGATTGCCAAGACATTCCATCTTTAAAAACCATCCCACGTCACTTTAGACAATATCATCAGTCTAAGGCCAGTTTCACACATCCAGCTTTTCGCCGGTTTACCGGATCCGGCGCTCTCCCGTACAGACAATACAGTACAGTGACAGCGCTGTAACTTCCGGGTCACATGTGCCGGTCACATGACAGCATGTGACCGGCGCTTGTTGCGCTGTCACTGTACTGTAGTCACTGTATGGGAGAGCGCCGGATCCGGCAAACCGGCGAAAAGCCGGATGTGTGAAACCGGCCTAATCCAACGTTGTTACGGGTCAGGGGTATCGATCACCTTGATTCCAACATTCGTGGCGGCAAGATTAGTCAGAGACTGGCCAGGATGGAGGCCAGATGGATTTGGACTCTCAAAACTCTTTATCCCATGGGTTTAAATGAAAACATCTCTTATTCCTCATTTTTGTGATGGTCGTGGTTTCTTTCTCTGAGGGGGTTTCCTCCTTTTGTAGGTTGTTTTGGTCTGTGACCCGTTTATATTTTAGTGCATTTCATGCAGTCTCCCTGGTGGACTGTTGATTGCCTGACTGTATACATAGGTATATCGGTTCACATGTAATCGTTACCTCCTATTAGCAATTATTATATATGGTTGTCAGCAGTCTGCTAAAGATCATTGCCTATGTCCACACTGGTTAGTGCCGCCCTGCACCTATCCACCAATAAAGTTTTTCACCTTTGTACCTTGGACTCTGGTCGTGATTTCTCTTGTTTGCAATATGTAGTAGGTATAATAAGAATATTAGCAAATACCTCCAATTAGAAATGTAGTATAGTTCTCCTGATTTAGCCATGTCTCTTACCTCATGTACAAGGCAATGCAGGATCTTAGGTATCCAAGGTTACGGCCATGCATATGGGGACAGTTAGTTACTAGTGGTCGTAACCTTGGATGCCCAAGCTACTACGAGAAAGAAGAGGTCTGAACAAACTATAGGTACGAGTACAGTGTCTTATAACCTATAGGAATAATAAATTATACGGTGGTCACTTGGTTCATGGCATTTCTCTCATAAATCTTCCTTGGTCAAAACCTTTAAAGCCTATTTGACCACTACTGACAAAGACTCTTCTCAGAATATGCCTGACAATCGAAAGTCCTGATGGACATTTGTCCATTTTCTCAATACATGCCGACATGGGGGAAATGTATTACAGACCGGCACTTTATAGGAAAACCCAGGTGGAGAAAGGTGCAATTTATTAGAGATTTAGGGTAGAGTAAAGGGATGCAATCCAGATCTCACATTGCGGAGGGAGACTCTAGGACATTGGTCTTCTGCTCAGTTACGTCTACCACATTCCCATAGATCTTGGAATAGGAGGAGCTCCACTCAGATGTACCTTCCCCTGAGGAATGGTCTTAACCCAAACCTTTTGTCCACCTGCCATCTCTACCTCAATAGTAAGCGCTCGCCTTCAAGTAATGGAATCTTGGTTGGTCCAAGGTGAGAAATATAATAAAATGCCTTCAATATCCACCATTCTCAAGGCTTAAGATCTGTGATGAAGGTTCACGTATCTTTGCCCCTTTTTGTTCCTTCTCAAAAATATGCACATTTTTTGGGAAAGAGGAACTTAAGACAACAGCGATAAAAATTCCAGTCTGTTGCTTGTCCTCTTAGGCTTGAGATTTTACAGGAAATAAGCATGGAAAGTTCAGAGGGCGGTCAGACAATGATTCCTCATCCAGCTGCCTATGAAACCTCATCCACAAGTTGGTAATTAATCCCCATCCTCAGCGGAGAAGAAAACCTGCAGTGTGTTATCCAGCAGACGTCCAGAGGGTATCAAGCATCCTATCCGAAACGTTCCGGACACATGACAGTGGTAATGATCTCAGACCAGAGCTATTGAAACCATCCCGCACTGTCATCATGTAGAGTCAATGGTCTCTTCTGTTTGTAAACACATTCCCTACATTACTTCTTTGAAAGCCGGGCTAATAGGCAATGAAATGACAAAAAAGAAGTGTTAATGCTGCTTCTCAGCTGGTGGACGTTGTATAATGTCAGCCGTTTGTGCTCCACTTGACTAATGAGATCTGGAACATTTCATCTTAAGACTTATTGATGGCAATTTCAAGTAGTCTTCAGGGCATCAAGTGGTGTCACATGCAACATCTGGGATTAAGTAAATGCCCATTTAGCATAAACAGTCATATACCATGGGCAACAATAGGGAAGAAGGTCATCGATCTTCATGTTTATGGGACCAAGTGTTGCCCTTCCTCACAGTTGGCTCCACCATTAACACCATCTACTAACACAATGGTTCCTGGAATATAAGAGGTCCAAGTATGGATAATGTTTGGACACCATTCTGTTTTTCACCAGTTCCTGCTCCGAGGTGGCGAGATTGTCTGGTTTCTTGGCTCCACAGTCATTACCCAAGATTCATGTATCGTACCAAAATGGTAACTCTTTCCAGGATCCAAACGATGAGATCTGAACATTTCCTTCAGCCAATTACTCATATCCATAGTCATGTGATCAGAAACGTACCCCTAACTACTTCGAGGTCCCAATTATGTTTAAGTCTTGTTGGATCACGTTGAAACGTGGCCATGTTGGTGACCGATATTTATAAGGCCTCACAACAAGGATTCTTGATCAATCTGAGGACCAGAAGAGTAAAGGACCCAGAGGAAAGCAACACAAAGTGGACATTAAGGCCACTTTTCACTGGATACCAAGTCATACAAGTTTTCTAAGAGTGCAGTTGTGTAACACTTATGGTGTCTACAAGAAATCCACCTTTAGCTTGAAGATCGGAAAGGAAGAGCACATGGAGAAGTATAAATCTAATCTATTTTCGACAATATTTGCTGTAATCTTGATTATGGATGATGTCTTTCCTGCCTTCACCCACACTTTCCTCATTGATTTGGCCGGAAAACTTGAATGTCCTAAAATATTTTCAGTTGTTGTTGTCGACGATAAACCGAGATCTGGCTCTGACCTCCGAACAATAAAAAAGGATTGGTTTCTAATAGAATAAAATGTATTAAGTCATTTCCATGGAAGAATCTTGCATTCTAGTTCTGGTCAACCTCAGGGGAGTTTTCTCGGAATAGACTTTTTTTGCTGAAGCATCATTGTGCGTTAATCCTGATCAAAAACAGAAAACAAATCTCTAAATATTTCTTTAAAAAGTCCACATGCCCAAGCCATCATTTGGCAAACCACAAATGAGTTATGTATACTCATCCGATCCATAAGGAAAAGGTGCAAAGTAACAACCCTTAACTGAAACATGACTGTGTCCAATTTCCAAATTTCTTGACTTGTTTTCCTTTTCTTTTTCAGGTTTCTTCTCATCGTCTATCTACCGGGAACAATCATTGAAGTTCCATGCTTGGATCTATAAAGTAAGAAACTCATATGGGTGTTCTGAGTGGGCAAGCAACATAAACTTTAGACTAGGACATACCTCTCTGCTCATTACGGTGGAGAGGTCATCATCAGCCCAAGTGGGGCACCACTGGTGGACACAGACAGAAGAAGCTCCTGTGCAAGAACAATATAGGGGTCCTTTGTAGTCACCATAATGCACCACGCCATGGGTTTTGGAGAGGTAAATGGGCCCCTTTAAGTCTTGGACCACTGAGTGGCTGCCAAGGTTGCTCCAATGATATGTCCGCCCCTGTGCGGCACACTTCAGGAACCCCATTGAGATCTGAATGAAAAGCTGCCACCCTCGGATTTTCCTAACATCGGATCCCGTAACTATAAAGTGTGGATAGAAAAAACCCCATCAAACTAGTGGATAAACAGGAGTGTCTTGTTCATCGTCTATGGCCACCATGGGACGAATCAGAAACCAGAAGGATTCTTGGCTTGTGGTGGCTCCAGATGTGGAAAAGGAATCCAAAAATAAAAAAAAAAAAAAAAAAAATAATATATATTCTAAAAGACACAAATCAATTTGATAAAGTTTTGCTGCGTGTTGCTGGATTTGCCCGGATCAGACCGGTGCTGGGCGCCTAGGAATTGTTCCCGATGTTATTTTAAAGGAGCTGTAGAGGGACAGAAGTTTGTTTCTAATCATTTCTGAGTAATTGAGACTCTACTCCCACAAGTGCAGATATGAAAACTATGTATCTGCAATAGTAATGACATCAGCTCTATGTGAATGTCCAACAATTCCTTCAGAAGAGAAACTCTGAAGGTTTTGAAACTTTTTACTTCTTAAACTCTTTCGAATGTTTAAAATAACTCATGACTTCTCATTGGGCAAAACCAAAAATGTTTCTAAAGGGTTTTTTTTGTTTTTTTTTCTCCCACTAACTCACTTGGGCTGAAAATAAAACAAGGGCAAGACAGTTTTGAAAACTGAAGTCTAGGTTCTGTTCCCTACTTTGATATGTAGTAGCGTGCAGCCAAACGATTTTGGTCCAAGGGATCGTTGGTAGTCCATGGCCACCAGTTCGGAGAAGTGGAAACCTCCTGCTTTCTGCAACTTTCCTGATTAGTAGGCACCCACGGCATCATATGTCCATCACAACACATTGTAATGGTGTTCAAGTGGACTACTAAATCAGAAGAGGCACCAAAGAAGCTGAAGGTAGTAAGAGGTTTGCAGTGCTATGGTCTGGTGACCATGGACTATTTATATGGCCCTAGACCAGAGTCTTGCAAATATTTTTTGCAGCCAAAAAATTTTGATCCAATGGATCGTTGGCAGTCCATGGCTGCCAGTTCAAAGCAGTGCAAGTCTCCTGCTTTCTTGCTTTCTGCAACTTTCCCGATTAGTAGGCATCCATACATCATGACACAATGTGATCATTGGTAGTCCATGGCCACCAGTTCAGAGAAGGGGAAATTTCCTGCATTGTGCAACTTTCCTGATTAGTAGGCACCCACATCATCATGCATCCATCACAACACAATGTAATGGTGATCTAGTGGACTACTAATCAGAAGAGGCACCAGGGAAGCTGCAGGTTGTAAGAGGTTTGCAGTGCTCTGGTCCAGCAACCATGGACTATTTATATGGCCCTGGACGTTAGCATGGAGTTTAGTCTTATGCATGCTCATATGTACCTTACAATTACTGTATGGTCAAGTAGACTCAGTCATATAAGAAATGGAAATTTGTACCGCTTAATCGCTTTTAATACGGCACATCAAAACCAAAGTTATGATTGGGACAAAAACTGTTTCTCTATGCATTGCAGCACCAATTTGATTCCTAAGGGAACCGTCACACTTTAGCGACACTCCAGCGATCCCACCAGCGATCTGACCTGGCAGGGATCGCTGGAGCGTCGCTACATGGTCGCTGGTGAGCTGTCAAACAGGCAGATCTCTACAGCGATCAGAGATCAGCCACCAGCAACTAGTGTAACGACGCTGTGCTCGGTAACCATAGTACACATTGGGCTACTAAGCAAAGTGTTTTGCTTATAGTTACCCGATGTGTACCTTGGCTACGTGTGCAGGGAGCAGGGAGCCGGCTTCTAGAAGCTGCGGACGCTGGTAACCAAGGTAAATATCGGGTAACCAAGCAAAGCACTTTGCTTGGTTACCCGATGTGTACCTTGGTTACCAGCGTCCGCAGAAGCCGGCTCCCTGCACATTTGGATCGGTGCTCTCTCGCTGTCAAACACAGTGATGTGTGCTTCACAGCAGGAGAGCAACGTCCAAAAAATGGTCCAGGACATTCAGCAACGACCGGCGACCTCACAGCAGGGGCCAGGTCATTGCTGGATGTCACACACAGCAACATCGCTAGCAAGATCGCTGTTGCGTCACAAAAACCGTGACTCAGCAGCGATGGCGCTAGCGTTGTCACTTAGTGAGACGTGGCCTTTACACTAAACATCTACCACACCCTAGAAGACAGATACAAACCAAACAGAGGAATCAGTCATTGTATATGATAAGGGAGGACACTAATAATGGATGGCATTATACATAATAAGGAGCAATACTAAATAATACTGTTCAACACGAAATTAAAAAAAATAAATAAATAAATAAAAAAAAAAAATAGGACACTGTAGGTAGTAAGGGTCTACATCATACACAAAAAGAGGACTCCATTTAATGAGGGAAGGCATTGTACATAATTAAGAGGACACTGTAATAAGGGACAACGCTATACAATATAAGGACAGTATTATGTAATAAGTGATGACACTATACATGATGGGCGTCACTATGTACTAATATATGGAGCTAAAAATTGGAACATCATATGTAACTAGAAGGTGGCCCGATTCTACGCATCGGGTATTCTAGAATTTACGTATTGTGTAGTTACTGTATGATTTTTGTTATATATATATATATATATATATATATATATATATGTATATAGTTGGTGTGTGTAGTTACCAAGTGTCTGTGTAGGGCGCTGTACATGTTCTGGGTGTTGTCTGGGTGTGGCGGGGGGTGAGAGCGGTGTTGTTTGTGTGTTGCGTTGTGTGTGTTGCGTTGTTTGTGGAGCACTGTGTGTCTGTAGCGTTGTGTGTGTGTTGCGCGGTTTGTGTGGGTGTGGGGTGTGTGTGTTTTGGTGGGAGGTATGTTTTGTGCAATGTGTGTGTTGTGCGGTATGTGCGTATATTTGTGTGTGCCGTGGTGTTTGTGTGTTGGGTGTTGTGGGTGTGCGGCGTTGTCTGTGTGTGTGGGTGTCTGTGTAGGGCGGTGTTTGTGGTTCCCAGTGTGTGTGTGTTGTGAAGTGTGAGTGTGTGTGTGTGTGTGTGTGTGTGTGTGTGTGTGTGTGTGTGTGTGTGTGTGTGTGTGTGTGTGTGTGTGTGTGTGTGTGTGTGTGTGTGTGTGTGTGTGTGTGTGTGTGTGTGTGTGTGTGTGTGTGTGTGTGTGTGTGTGTGTGTGTGTTTTTTTTTGGGGGGGGGGGGGGGAGGTGCGCACCCCCCATCGTGCTCCATGCCCCATGCTGCGCACCCCCCATCGTGCTCCATGCCCCATGCTGCGCACCCCCCATCGTGCTCCATCCCCCATGCTGCGCACCCCCAGACGTGCTCCATCCCCCATGCTGCGCACCCCCAAACGTGCTCCATCCCCCATGCTGCGCACCCCCAAACGTGCTCCATCCCCCATGCTGCGCACTCCCAAACGTGCTCCATCCCCCATGCTGCGCACTCCCAAACATGCTCCATCCCCCATGCTGCGCACTCCCAAACGTGCTCCATCCCCCATGCTGCGCACTCCCAAACGTGCTCCATCCCCCATGCTGCGCACCCCCAAACGTGCTCCATCCCCCATGCTGCGCACTCCCAAACGTGCTCCATCCCCCATGCTGCGCACTCCCAAACGTGCTCCATCCCCCATGCTGCGCACTCCCAAACGTGCTCCATCCCCCATGCTGCGCACCCCCAAACGTGCTCCATCCCCCATGCTGCGCACTCTCCATCGTGCTCCATCCCCCATGCTGCGCACTCCCAAACGTGCTCCATCCCCCATGCTGCGCACCCCCAAACGTGCTCCATCCCCCATGCTGCGCACTCCCCATCGTGCTCCATCCCCCATGCTGCGCACTCTCCATCGTGCTCCATCCCCCATGCTGCACACCCCCCATTGCGCTCCACAGTCACACATCAGACAGTATACACGCACACATATGATCGCATACACTCACACCCCACTTCTGCCTGTGCCCTCCGGTGGGAGGTCCCAGCAGCTGTGCTGCACGCCGTGCTCCTCTGCTTTCTACCGACACGCACACACCCGATCGCATACACGCACACACCGACGATATCGCACATACGCGCTCACACACTCACAACATCCGGAGATACCACATGCTTCTGGCTATGTGATCCTCCGGCAGGTCCTGGAAGATCACTGCACGCACAGGATCGCCGCCGAGAAGCAAGCGATATCCCAGGATGTTGTGAGTGTGTGGATGCGATCTGATGTGTGTGTGAGGTATGTGTGATCTGGTGGGTGTGTATGTGTATGTATGTATGTGTGTTCCGCCGCTGCAGGACCTTGATGCGCTCACCTGGGAGCCGGTGTACGCTGGTAACCATGCTACATAATATTACCCGATGTGTACCATGGTTACCAGCGTACCCCGCCCCCCGCTCGCACGGGAGCCCACACCAGCGTACGCCGTCAACCCCAGCAATGCGAGAGTATGTGTCGGCTGGGTTGGCGGCGTACGCTGATGTGGGCTCCCGGGGGTACAGCACTCACCTGGGAGTCGGGTCTCCGTGTCGTTTCGGGGAATGCGTGCAGGGGGCGGGGCCAGAGCGAGCGTGCAATGCGTGGGGGGCGGGGCGTAGTCAAATTGTTAATGCGTGCAGGGGCGAGAGGCCAATCCGTGTGGAGGGCGGAGCCTGGGCGAGCGGCCAATCCGCTGTTTGTCACCGTAAGGACACAATTTTGGAGCAAGATAGACAGACAGAAATAGGCAATTATATATATAGATAAGGGACTATGCTTTATGTAATAAGGGAGGTTGTTTAACAAGTAAGACAGCTACTGCCCTTCATCTTTCTGAAGGCCATAAAAGTATAGATGCATAGTGAATATTTATATCCAGTGACATTATTGAGATCTCATCTGATTAGAATCTATGCGGCAATTTCTGCAGAGACGACTTGTAACCGGAAGAAGTTGTGAGGCAGTTGGTGAAGTTTTCCCATCACCAACTGCCTCACCACTTCCTTCGGTGACAAGTTGTCTCGGCATAAATTGCCACATAGGTGTTTCTGGAATGTCATGACACTGTGAGGTCTAATCACTAGGCCTAATATAACATTACGTGCGTGCCGCCACAACATCATGGGCTCTAGTAAGCGCCAGAGGTGTCCAGGATGCCAACCACAGATGTTAAGAGCATGAATCTATCTAGTCTATTTATAGTTTTGCTTTCTCCCTTTTCTGTTTTTTTTCTGTGGTTTTCAACACAGTTCTGTCCTGGCACTCCCTGAGGGAGGGGGAATTAGCAGGGCCAGGAAGGAGACTCAGGCCTCTCCACCATCAGGAGTATCCCTGAGAATAGGGATAGCATTGGGCCCCCAAGGTTGAGGGACATTTTGGGACCCCGGTTCCCCGCTATACCAAAGTTATTGTGACAGTTTCATGCATTTCTAAATGAATCAAAACGGAACAGTGAACACATTATGAGATGCGACCATGATAAAATAAAATGTTATATAGTAGTAGATATTAATATGGCCATGCGTCCTTACATATAACATATTCCACATTCTGTAGTTTTTCTAGCTCCTCCATCGTTGACTGATGACTTTTCCTTCTCTTTGGTATCAATGATTCATTCGTCTTCTGTATAAGGATCCCGGAGAATAAATCATTTTTCACCTTCTGTATTAGGGTCAATTTAATTTGGAGATTAGGTTGTTTAATAAGAAGGAGGGTGTGGGGGGGGGGGGGGTCCAATAAGAAATGTCCATATATCATACTGATGAACAGCAAGGTCCATGGGGAAGGGGCTGAACCATAGATTCATGGAGGGTCTTATCTGACTGTCCTCAGCCACTATCAGTGGGAAGAGCCGCTCAGTCTGAGGAGGACGACACCGAAATTGGGACAATTCCCATCGCACCCAACAAATTTCCAGTCTTATCCCGGTTGCTCATTTTGGGATACACTTTCACCTTGTGTCCATACATCATATGCAGGGCAGTGGGTGCTGGATCCCATCACACTCAGTAATTCCATGTCCAGTAAATCAGGACGAGAACACGGTGTTCCCTCATTAATAGCACAAGAGGCGATTGTATTATCTGTTATTATGAAGCCGTGATAGATGGTCTTCAAGTGTATACACAATGTCTGCAAGGAGCAGACCAGCAGCCGCATGCAACTCACCACCCAGGCAGATACAGATTGTGCCTATAGGACACTGCATTCATAAAAGATATAGTTACATAAAATTATTATAGTTATATTCTTGTACATAGGGGCAGTATTATAGTAGTTATATTCTTGTACATAGGAGCAGTATTATAGTAGTTATATTCTTGTACATAGGGAGCAGTATTATAGTAGTTATATTCTTGTACATAGGGAGCAGTATTATAGTAGTTATATTCTTGTACAATAGGAGCAGTACTATACTAGTTATATTCTTGTACATAGGGGGCAGTATTATAGTAGTTATATTCTTGTACATAGGGAGCAGTATTATAGTAGTTATATTCTTGTACATAGGGAGCAGTATTATAGTAGTTATATTCTTGTACAATAGGAGCAGTACTATACTAGTTATATTCTTGTACATAGGGGGCAGTATTATAGTAGTTATATTCTTGTACAATAGGAGCAGTACTATAGTAGTTATATTCTTGTACATAGGGGCAGTATTATAGTAGTTATATTCTTGTACATAGGGGCAGTATTATAGTAGTTATATTCTTGTACAATAGGAGCAGTACTATAGTAGTTATATTCTTGTACATAGGGGCAGTATTATAGTAGTTATATTCTTGTACATAGGGGCAGTATTATAGTAGATATATTCTTGTACATAGGGGGCAGTATTATAGTAGATATATTCTTGTACATAGGGGCAGTATTATAGTAGTTATATTCTTGTACATAGGGGGCAGTATTATAGTAGTTATATTCTTGTACATAGGGGGCAGTATTATAGTAGATATATTCTTGTACATAGGGGCAGTATTATAGTAGTTATATTCTTGTACATAGGGGGCAGTATTATAGTAGATATATTCTTGTACATAGGGGCAGTATTATAGTAGTTATATTCTTGTACATAGGGGGCAGTATTATAGTAGTTATATTCTTGTACATAGGGGGCAGTATTATAGTAGTTATATTCTTGTACATAGGGGGCAGTATTATAGTAGATATATTCTTGTACATAGGGGCAGTATTATAGTAGTTATATTCTTGTACATAGGGGGCAGTATTATAGTAGATATATTCTTGTACATAGGGGCAGTATTATAGTAGTTATATTCTTGTACATAGGGGGCAGTATTATAGTAGTTATATTCTTGTACATAGGGGGCAGTATTATAGTAGTTATATTATTGTACATAGGGGGCAGTATTATAGTAGTTATATTCTTGTACAATAGGAGCAGTATTATACTAGTTATATTCTTGAATATAAGAGGAAGGTGTCAATGACTAAATGTAATGATAATTTGCCTAACTAATGGGGTAACTTTAGAGTACACCATACCTGTAAACCGTTTCGCTCACATTTTGTTTTCTCAGTGTCTCGCGCAGGGTTGTTCTAGGATTTTAGCATTAGAACATGTTGACCATTATCTTATGACCAGTGTAATGTTGTATGTATTAGAAAATAATAAATTCTAGAGATAAAAATGACCTAAAAGGCAATAAAATCCTTTTCGGTGCCCAACTCCCAGAATAGAACATGTTTTATTCATCCGAGGCCTCTGATAGAGGATTGGGGGTTATGGAGGTTACTCTTAGCTAAGAGTTTTGGAATTATACATTAACATTTTACAACCACAAAGTTATGATCACATCTTATACATTTCTATCCATTACACGGATCCGCCGCTCCGAGCCTCACGGTGGATCAAGGCCCCGAGATTCTTCACATTTACTAGAACTTCTTGCTTTGATCTTTGACCAGCCGCACAATGATGGAAGAAAATTACTCCTATGGGCAAGGATTCCTCAACCATCTGCACAAATCAACCATCTAATAAATATGGCTGGATTGTCATTAGATCATTCTGCTGTCGTGCTATCAATGATTGAGTTTGCACATTAAGCTTGCAGGGTGCTGACGGGCCGTCATATGGACAATCTCAACTTGTGCACTAAGCTGAGAGCACGAGCAAAAACATCCAAAAGGAGCTACGAAAAAAGCAACAGAGACTGATGGAAAAGACAGAGTATGCCAATGATGCTAATCACTGTATAAGGGAGGGCACTATAGACAATGATGCTAATCACTGTATAAGGGAGGGCACTATAGACAATGATGCTAATCACTGTATAAGGGAGGGCACTATAGACAATGATTATAATCACTGTATTAGGGAGGGCACTATAGATAATTATAATCACTGTATTAGGGAGGGCACTATAGACAATGATTATAATCACTGTATAATCATTGTCTATAGTGCCCTCCCTAATACAGTGATTATAATCATTGTCTATAGTGCCCTCCCTAATAATCACTGTATTAGGGGGGGCACTATAGATAATTATAATCATAAGGAAGGGCACTATAGATAATTATTATAATCACTGTATAAAGGGAGGGCACTATAGACAATGATGATAATCATTGTATAAGGAAGGGCACTATAGATAATTATAATCATTGTATAAGGAAGGGCACTATAGACAATGTTTGGTTTTCATATATGGCGCCTCACAAGATGCATTGTAGGGTGGTGCTAGGATATATTTTGCCATTTAGTACAAAAAGAAGCTGACTAATGTGCAGGGACAGTGTGCACGTTTTTGCCTGTGTCAGGAGAGTCCTTGGGACCTGCTGGTATTTCTCACTGTGGTATGCTAAAGCTTGTGTGTATAAAAGGTGGCTACAAGTGCAGCATTCCCCTATATCCCGTCATGTGTCGAGTCACTCCAGACCACATCTGGTCCAAGTGGTTTCAAACCATCCTTGGCTCAGCCTGAAAATGTTCTGGATCACTGAGTGGAGACTCATGATCCACCGCCAGCAAGTGTGACCAGAGACCAAGACTGAGCCAAGCACTGAACTCATGTAGAGTTTGCCAGTTATACTACTGCCAGTCATTGTGATTCCTCAACAGTATGTGCCAAGAAACAGCAAATAGCCAAGTTTCTGCCAAGTGGCAAGCGTTAGTACCGAAATCTGTAACAGCCATGCCTCTGAATCAGCGAGCAAAGTTTCTCTTTCAGTAACCAATAAGGTTCATGCCCCATCAATGACCATAAATGGCCCAACAATGACCATAAATGGCCCAACAATGACCATGAATGGCCCAACAATGACCATGAATGGCCCAACAATGACCATGAATGGCCCAACAATGACCATGAATGGCCCAACAATGACCATGAATGGCCCAACAATGACCATGAATGGCCCAACAATGACCATGAATGGCCCAACAATGACCATGAATGGCCCAACAATGACCATGAATGGCCCAACAATGACCATGAATGGCCCAACAATGACCATGAATGGCCCAACAATGACTATGCCGCAAGGTTGATGGTTACCTATTGTGGACCAGGCAAGCATACCAGATGCAGTCTTTCGGTGAGGGCTGAAGCTTGGTTACATAGTAGAATTGACAAAGATCTTGATGGTTACACATCAAAATTGAAGCACTTGACAGTTACAATACTAGGAGACACTAAACTTGGTGGGTACACAGTAATAATTCCAGTCTCTAAACTTGGCAGTTCCCTCTTCTCTTTTACATTAATGGTGGCTTCAGTATTACTCTTCTTGCTCATTATATCCTATATACACGGAGGCACTGAACTTGGTGGGTACAAAGTAATTAGAGCAATCGCTAAACTTGGCAGTTACAATACTAGAAGACCCTGAACTTGGAGAGTACACACTTATTGGAGGTGTCTCTATACAGTACTAGGAGGCAGTGAACTTGGTGGTTACATATTATTATTACTACTACTATGTAACCACCAAGTTCACTGCCTCCTAGTACTATAACTGCCAAGTTTAGGAACTGGTATTATTATTACTATGTAACCACTAAGTTCAGTGCCTCCTAGTACTATAACTGCCAAGTTTAGGGACTGCTCTGATTACTGGGTACCCAGAGTTCAGTGCCTTCTAGTACCATAACTGCCAAGTTTAGGGACTGGTAATTAATTATTATTATTACCAGTCCCTAAACTTGGCAGTTATGGTACTAGAAGGCACTGGACTCTGGGTACCCAGTAATCAGAGCAGTCCCTAAACTTGGCAGTTATAGTACTAGGAGGCATTGAATTTGGTGGGTACACAGTAATTGGAGCAGCTCTTATACTTGTCAGTTACAGTACTAGGAGGCACTGAACTTAGTGGTTACATAGTAATAATAATACCAGTTCCTAAACTTGGCAGTTACACTACTAGGAGGCACTGAACTTGGTGGATACACAGTAATAATACCAGCCTCTATACTTGGCAGTTACAGTACTAGGAGGCACTGAACTTGGTGGATACACAGTAATAATACCAGCCTCTATACTTGGCAGTTACACTACTAGGAGGCACTGAACTTGGTGGATACACAGTAATAATACCAGCCTCTATACTTGGCAGTTACACTACTAGGAGGCACTGAACTTGGTGGATACACAGTAATAATACCAGCCTCTATACTTGGCAGTTACACTACTAGGAGGCACTGAACTTGGTGGATACACAGTAATAATACCAGCCTCTATACTTGGCAGTTACACTACTAGGAGGCACTGAACTTGGTGGATACACAGTAATAATACCAGCCTCTATACTTGGCAGTTACAGTACTAGGAGGCACTGAACTTGGTAGTTACATACTATTCACAGCAGTCCTGAATATTGACAGTACAGTAATAGGAGGCACTAAACTTGGGGCTGACAGGGTTCTACAGCTCTAGAGACACTATTAGACGGACACCTGATGCCATGGAAAACTCACAATTCAGTCCACAGCTTTAGCCATTTAAAGGCCCATCTACAACAGATAGTTACATCAGTATTAGAAATGGGAAAGATTTTGCACCCAGGAGGGGCGCGATGCCTCCACTTAAGATATTTGGAGGCGAGTACATCTTCAGTCAAAGACTCCATTTTGACATTTTCTTAGCTACACTCCATTCAGAAGGTTCATGTAAAGATTTCACATTACGTACGTCTTATTTAATAGAGAACCATGTAAACATGACCACAAGGAGGCCCGGGAGGCCGGATAATGTGGACAGAGGCCAACATTATATCATTGTTCATGTGTGTGGATTTCGGTGCAGTGACATTTGGAGGAGGATGGGGATTTGTCATCTCTGTTTAGCGTGACTGGACAAGAATGTGCAGGAATGTGCATATGGGATGAGTGAGTCAGACGCACATGTGTACAGCGGAGCGAGCGCTGGCCACCACATCATGGCACTGGTCACCGGCCAAGCCCAACACACACAGTATGAGCAGATCCTCGCTGCCGCCAAATGATCGCACGGGGAATCGCTGGAGAAATGGAGGAAATCATCTGAAGATACAAATGTTGTAACGTGCCTGTTAGAGATTAGCTTTTCTTATATAACATATCCTGACAAGCTGAAGAGGCCAGCAAAATGTGAGGAAGCATCATCTATAAGACTGAGCCGCCATGTGGCCGGGATCAGGAGGCGACAAGAAACAGAAAGACATTTACTATGGAATCAGCAACCAATATACGAGCAATAATCTAAAGATTACTCCATACTGTAATCACTGTTTAGACATGAGAGAATTATTCACATAACTGTTGAGTCACTGCATATATATTACACCACATTACTGATCCTGTACCAATCCAGAGATACCTCCTGTATTATACTCCAGAGCTGCACTCACTATTCTGCTGGTGCAGTCACTGTGTACATACATTACATTACTGATCCTGAATTACCTCCTGTATTATACTCCAGAGCTGCACTCACTATTCTGCTGGTGCAGTCACTGTGTACATACATTACATTACTGATCCTGTACTGATCCTGAATTACCTCCTGTATTATACTCCAGAGCTGCACTCACTGTGTACATGTGGATTGTTCTGGTCTTACAAAATTACAAGTCACTATCTCAGACCATGCATATTGAGCAGGGAGGTTGGGAAGGTAAAGCACAGTTGCATTGTATGGACTACAGTGCAGAACCGACCGGATTGTCACATGTTACACTGAGGTCCTACAGTCAAATCCTACATAATATATACAGAACAGAAAAATGAAGAAAACCTTGAGAGATAAAAAAAAAAAGAAAAAATCTGCCCCTCTAGTGGTCATAATCAGAACTGCACTGTTTACTGTTGGAGAGTATAATCGTATCATTTTATTACATTCTTTGACAAAGATAAATAGCGCGGAGGCCAAGAAATGAACCTTCAGCTATTTTAATGGACTTTTATCTGAGTGGATAATTCTCCGCAATCAGAAAGTGTGACAGATCTGTACAGCAACACATCAGCCCTCATTTGGGGGGGCGCACATACTTTTGCTCTATCTGCTCTGGGGTTGTCTTGTCGTAGGGCTTGTAAGATTTCATATGGAGCTTCTAGTGATATGAATGAGGCTGTGGTGGCCTCTGCATTGCAAAACATACATACATACATACATATATATATATACATATACATACATACATACATACACACACAGTATATATGTATATCTACATGACTGGTACACAATAGTCCCCTCCAGAAGAGGCCAGGAGACTGCATTGGAACACAGCTCTCATTATAAATGAATAATGAAGATTTAACTTTTTTTTGTTTGCATGACCCTTGACCCCTTTAGAACATGTTTTATAATAGTGGACAACCCCTTTAAGTTTCTTTGTATCACCACCATCAGGCTGCTCCGTCAAAAGTCATCATTTTACTGGCGGCAAGCAGTATTTTTTGGTTAATGTAAAAGTGACAGCCACCCAAATAAAGCAAAAGAAACCCCATTATACTTAACAGAGTTTCTTTAGTGCCGTTCCATTTCTTGGAGGATTCCAGTTTTATCTGCTCCTCTATGATGGAATTTTATACACTAGTATGAACTAACGCTAACGTGTTATGAACCTATTAAAAACTAATGCAATAAATAGCTCACAAATTATTGTTCCGTGTCTCGCAGAGTAGGATATAGATAAAAAAAAAAAAGTGGAAATTTCTGCTAAGCTCATAAAGATTTGAAGACTTTCATATTACTTTTGTTTTTATTCGCTTGGTCCTGATAATATCATTAATTTTTATATTACACAAACTGGGCTGTAACAATCTGTGCAGCAACGCTGCCATCTAGTGGTGACCTCCTAAAACATAATCCAAGGAAATTTAGTGCATTGCTCTACTGCCATCTAGTGGTGATGACAAAACATAATCCTATGAGACACAGTGCATTACTCTGCTGCCATCTAGTGGACAGCTTTAAGAATTTCATTACTTGCCTACAGCACATCAAGCTCTGCTGAAACCAGATTTTAAACGTACAAGAAGGCAATGTGCAAAATTTAGCTGTATACTAGATATTAGAGCGTAAAATGGGAGGCGATGTGGTTCAGATATGGTGAAAGTCAGAAAAATTATGGAGATAGTAAACCAATAATTTGGGGAGAGTCGGTGGTCATGCCCCCCTATCCTGCCCATCTTGTCAAAACTGGGTAAAAATATAACACCAAAAGTCACAAAATGTTAGTGCAGAGCTTGGATTTGATGCACCTGTAATGTACATTTTTTTTAATTATATATATATATATATATATATATATATACACACATACATACATACATACATACATATACGTACACACACATATATACATACACACACAGGAACCTCGGTTTATGAGTAACTTGGTGTGCGAGTATCTTACTATACGAGCAAAGCTTGCTGTAAATTTGTAACTCAGTTTACGAGCAAGCTTTGCTGTACGAGCAAATACTCACCGCGCACACTTCCGGTTCCGTACTTTCAACGCGCTCTGACCCGCTCTTGCAGTCCGCACAAACATACACAAATATGCTCACCTTGCCTTCCGTTCCATCGCCAGCCTCCTGGTTCTTGTAGTTCGACGGTACAGGATGTGTATCCAGTAACCATCGCGACGATGGAGGAACGTCCGCTGTCAGCCGCTTCTCAAAGCAGCGCCCTGGCCAATCAGAGGCAAGCAGCGCCTGCCTTTGACGTCAGCGCGCTGGCAGCAGAAGCTCCGGCATCGGTCGCGATTGTTACCCAATACACAGCCTGTACCGGCGAACTACAAGATCCAGGAGGCCGACGAGGGAACGGAAGGTAAGGGGAGCATAATATGTGTTTGTATATGTGTGTGGAATGGCACAATAGGGGACCAAAATGGGACATTGAACAAGTTGTGGAATGAATTGTCTGAGCTTTCATTATTTCCTATGGGAAATTTTACTTTTCTAAACGAGTAACTTGGTTTACATGCACACTCCCAGAACGGATTGTTCTCGTTAACCAAGGTTCCACTAATAGATATAGATATATATAGAGATATACATACAGATATATATATCTGGGGCCTGTTTGCATCCAGCTATCAACCACATATTGGTGAAGTCTAGAAAAAAAAACAAAACACACAAGTGAC
Source organism: Anomaloglossus baeobatrachus (assembly GCF_048569485.1). NCBI lineage: Eukaryota > Metazoa > Chordata > Amphibia > Anura > Aromobatidae > Anomaloglossus > Anomaloglossus baeobatrachus. The sequence goes on from NC_134362.1 coordinate 35,215,606, forward strand.
TGCGTATTTGGAATGAAAGAGCTTGCACTTCCCTGTTTCTCCATTGAGCTTTCCCTTCCAAGCTTCCATAGCCCCTTGTTGCTGGTTTTCCCCTCTGCTGTGTTCTTGCTCTGCGGGTGTCTCCCAAGCACAGGTCACCTGCATCTAATATCTCGTTATCTATCAATCACAGCACAAGCACTGCTCCCCCTCCCTTCTCCAAGGTCTATAAGGCCATGTTCACATCTCTAGCAATCATCTGATGTAATGAATCCATTGGCAAAAAAGATTTGCAAACACAACTTTTTTATCCGTTTTCAAATAAGGCTAGATTCACACTTGCATTGTTTTGACGGAAACGGAATCCGTCACACATACAGTACAGTTCATTTATTACAGTGGAAGTGCGACATCATGTGGGCACATGCGGGTACTGCATGAAACACACAACCCGCATAGTGTCGTGCTTCCACTGTAACTGTACTGCGTGTGTGACGGATTCCGTTTCTGTCAAAACAACGCAAGTGTGAAACGGCCCTAATTGATTTCTGCTGGATCCGTTTTTGTTTTTTTTTTAAACATTGCACATTTTTAACAGATTGCTATTTATCTTCCATTTGAAATGGATTCTTTACAAATGAAAGAAAAGTGGATGCTCTCACTTCAGGTGACACGAGCCATCGGCCGGCTTCTAACATCCCAGTACAGACCACAACATATGGACTGGAGGTCAGCAGAACGCTCCATCCTGCGGCACAAACACTAGCACAGTCATTTTTTTTTTAACTTCGTTTTATTAACAATTTCAAACATGGTACAACTGACATTTGCCATATAAAGATAGCTCAGTATATAGATAGTAATATTTAAATATAACAATAAACAGTCATATAAAGTCCATAATATCTTTAGCACTTAAGATAGGACAATGTTATCCATACTTCTTATCATTTGCATATATATCTAATTTTATATTGAGCATAAGAACAGCTGTATCTATCAGCATGACCATATTTTGAAAACAAGATAGAAAGAGGAATAGAAAAAGGAAGAAAGAAAGAACAACAACAGCCACATTGCATTATTATACCTCAATATACAATTGGACAGTGTTTCATATCCCAACATCTAGCGGGAACCACCATTATCCGCATAATCTCCCTCAAACCTCCGCAAGTGTGTCTGGAGAAGAATTCCACAAACCCCAGATTTTGTTAAATTTCCCCGGGCACCCCCTATTATAATATACCACCCGCTCATAGACTATGGTTGCATTGACTAGTTTATCCCAGGACCACACAGTTGGATTCGAATCTCCCATCCACCTCAGAGCTATTAATTTCCTAGCCAGAAACAATGCCTCTCTGAGGAATATTGTCATATAATGATCCCAGGACTCTTCCTCCACCACCCCAAACAGGCATATCAAAGGGTCACACAAAACAGGAATCGACACAATCGATGTCAGCAGAGATGTCACTCCCCGCCAGTACGAAGATATATTAGGACAGCTCCAGATCATATGTATGAAATTTGCCCCTGAGAGATGACACATCGGGCACTCCGATGTACGAGAACGGCCCATACTAAATAATCGAGTTGGAGTAAGGTATGCCTGGTGGACAATGTAGCACTGAATCAACTTATTATTAACCGAAGGGGATACCGCAGTCAGAGATTCCAATATCTCTTCCCATTCCTCTCCCTGTAGAGAGGGAATTAGAGATTTCCATCTATCCTGGGCTGGCAAGGGGTCCGACTCCACCCCCACCGACAACAGGTAAGTATATATAGCTGAGATGAGGCCTCGAGGTCCTTGTGATTTTAGAATACCTATCATAGGAAGTGATTATATCAATTTCCTCACTCCAATTTTCTGTATGTGGGATTGAATCGCTGTGCGAATCTGCAGGTATCTAAAAAACTGTGATCTTGGAACATTATATTCAATCTGGACTTGTTCAAAGGACTTGAAGGTTGTGGTTCCCGGGACAAAAAGATCACCTAATGCACTGACGCTGTGAGTGGCCCAGAATTGCGCCGAGGGGTGATCTCTCAGAGTATGGAAGTGGCTATTCCCCCATAATGGGAGTTCCGCCACCACCCCTTCGAAGTGTACCACCCTCTTGGCTTGTCGCCAGACTAATCTTGCCAACCTGAGGAGGGGTAATTGCCGTGGTGTTCTCAGTCCTTCTGATTCCAGAAAACCCACTAAACAATCAGTCCCAGCCGCGTGTGCCAAGTGACTCTCAGAGTTTGGCAGCTGACATCCAGGTCTCTAGTGCCCTAAGCTGTCCCGCGAGGTAGTAGAGGAAGAACTCCGGTAAAGCCATCCCTCCCAGTCTTTTGGATCTCTGTAAAATTGATAACCGAAGTTTGGGTCTGGATTTCCCCCATATGAAAGAGGTAGTAAGCGAGTTCAACATTGAGAAGAAGGATTTGGGTACTGATACTGCACTATGTTGTAGTGTATAGCTAAGCTTTGGAAGTAATATCATTTTGATTAAATTTATTCTGCCAACCACTGACAGGGGTAGCTTGCTCCACAAGTTATATTTAAGTTTAACATGCTCCAGAAGTGGGGTTATACTCGTCTGCAGGTCTAGTGTATGGTCTTTCTGTATGTGTATTCCCAGGTATTTAAAGCTAGTTACCACTTGCAGAGGTGTCCTACCCTCCATTGAAATTCCAGACCCATGCATTAATGGCATCAAAGCCGACTTATCCCAGTTGATGCGTAGTCCTGAAAACTCCCCAAATGTATCTATAGTGTCTATAACCACCAGTAGAGTCTCTTGCACTCGATCTAAGAAGACAACCATGTCATCCGCATACAATCCTATTTGATCTGTTCGGTCGGCTATAGTGATTCCAGTGATCTGTGGATGAGAGCGGATTCTAATTGCCAAAGCTTCAATAACTAGTGCAAACAATGCTGGAGACAGAGGGCATACCTGTCTTGTGCCCCGGTTCAATGAGAAGGGTGTAGACATAGCACCATTGACTAGTATCCTGGCTGTCGGGGACCTATACAACATATGAATCCAGTTACTGAATTTAGGCGGGCTTTGCACACTACGACATCGCAGCCCGATGCTGCGATGCCGAGTGCGATAGTGCCCGCCCCCGTCGCAGCAGCGATATGTGGTGATAGCTGGCGTAGCGAAAGTTATCGCTACGCCAGCTTCACACACACACTCACCTGCCGTGCGACGTCCCTGTGGCCGGCGACCCGCCTCCTTGTTAAGGGGGCGGGTCGTGCGGCGTCACTGCGACGTCACACGGCAGGCAGCCAATCAGAGCGGAGGGGCGGAGATGAGCAGGATGTAAACATCCTGCCCACCCCCTTCCTTCCGCATATCCTACGGAAGCCGCAGTGAGGCCGGTAGGAGACGTTCCTCGCTCCTGCGACTTCACACACAGTGATGTGTGCAGCCGCAGGAGCGAGGAACAACATCGGACCGTCGCGTCAGCGTAATCATGGATTACGCCGACGCTGCACCGATGATACGATTACGACGCTTTTGCGCTCGTTAATCGTATCATCCAGCCTTTACACACTGCGATGTCGCATGCGATGCCGGAAGTGCGTCATTTTCAATTTGACCCCACCGACATCGCACCTGCGATGTCGCAGTGTGCAAAGTGCCCCTTAGGCCCAAAAGCGAATCTCTGGAGGCAGGCAAATAAAAATGGCCATTCTACCGAGTCAAATGCCTTGGCCGCGTCCAGCGAGGCCAAGGCCCACTCGTTCTCCTGGACCAGTGTGCTATATTGCACTATGGACTGGACCCGTCTTATATTTATAGAGGTGTTTTTCCCAGGCATAAATCCGGTTTGATCTGGGTGAACTATACTCAATATGACTGAATTAAGCCTGGAGGCCAGTATTTTGGTAAAGATCTTGTAATCCACGTTAACTAGGGATATAGGACGGTATGAACCGCAGTCTAGCGGGTCTTTACCCTCCTCCTCAGCACGACTATATGTGCTTCGTACAGCGCAGTCATTTTTAATACTTAATATTTAACATATCAAAGCATGGGATAAAAAATTATTTATGGAAGAATAATGAAAAAATAAAGGCAATTCCGCCTTTGTTTTTACAGCTCTCACTGTGACATTGTCTTTTAGATCAGTTCAATTACTATGATAACAAATTAATATTTTTTTATTTTTTTTTTTATTTAAAAAAAGAGAAAAAAAAACACTTTACAAAACTTACAATTTGATTTGTGTCACTAACGTTGGACATTTTTCCACAAGCTGTGTTTTTTTTTTAATAAGTATCATTTTGGGGGCACACACAACTTTTAGGGATTGATAGAAAGAACAAATATATAGACAAATTGGAAATTGAACATCTGGGGAAGAAGTAGTCACATACAGTGTGTCCACCTATAACCTGTCTACCACCATTAACTTGAGGACGGCAGCAGCTATAGGCATAGAAGTGGTGTCTAGGTATAGTAAAGTAGTCATGCGCTACACAATGAAACCACCTATAGCGCCACCTGGTGGAAAAAAACAGAGTTAGCATTTTTATCTTGAAAACGGAACGAGATAGAGAAAAAAGTGAATTACAAAGTTGTAGGGCATCATTAATTCAATACGAATCGACACCTTGCATACAGAAATGCTATGATATGAAACCCATGACCCGCCCAAAACATTGAATGCTGGTCACGCATATGGCGCACATTTAACTTTGACACTCAAAGTGGCCCCGTCAGTTGCAATGCACATCTGCACTCTGCACAGCATACTGTATCTTGCTGCACGTTGTGCAATATGGTAGGTGACACGTTTGCACAAGCATCTGTGATACGTCATCGTAGGTCCTGCAATGTTGGTGGAGGGGTCGCATACACCTGCTGTTTGATGTGACCTCACAGAAAGAAGTCCAATGGGGTCAGGTCAGGTAAGCGGAGGCCACTCCACACAGCCACCGTACCCAATGACTTGTAGGAAGGTCTCCATGAGGTATCGCTTCACGTCCGCAGCCTTGTGAGTTTTACAGGTTCTAATCATAGCATTTCTGTATGCAAGGTGTCGGTTCGTATTGAATTGATGATGCCCTACAACTTTGTAATTCACTTTTTTTCTCTATCTCGTTCCGTTTTCGAGATAAAAATGCTAACTCCGTTGTTTTACACCAGGTGGCGCTATAGGTGGTTTCATTGCGTAGCGCATGGTACTTTACTATACCTAGACACCACTTCCATGCCTATAGCTGCCGCCGTTCTCAAGTTAATGGCAGTGGACAGGATATGGGTGGACACACTGTATAAATGATCTATACTGTGTGATATGTTTGTAGTCTTTGGTTTGGAGCAAAAATTTCTGCAAATATCAACCAACAATATTTATTTTCAGGCAAGATTTCCTGATTCTAGCCGGTAAGGTTTACGACCCTGCTGATCTGCTTGTAGAGGAATCTCATCAAGGGATCCAGGGTCACGTTCAAATCTTCTCCAAGATGCTGGATCCTTTCTGAAAAATCGGTAAATACGTTTATTGTAGAGGTGATCCTGGGGGTTTGGTCTGTGTTGTGCCAACAACAACGCCTATTTCAGTTGTATGTGTGTCCCAGGAAGCACATTCAGCTGAAATGTATTGCAGAGCAGAGACCCTTTGGGTGCCTGTACTACAATATACATGTGGCTAGCCAATCAGAGGCCGGCAATGCGCTGCCCGTTGCTTGCACGCTAAAGTCAGCTGCTGGCTATGGCAAAAGATGCCACACATCATGGGAGTAAGGGAAGGTGGATAGAATCAGGTGGATTTTTATATCTATTGGAGAAAAACCGCATAACAAGGACATTGCTACTGGACAAAGCCCATGATGGGGGACATTGTGCCAGGATGGGGGACACATATTGGAAGGGGCCCAAGATAGGGGACATTTTGTCAAGAAAAGGTCCAGGATGAAGGACATTACATCTGAAAGGGGTCCAGGATGGGGAAATTATTACAGGAAGGCATCAGTATGGAAGACATTATCACAATAAAGGGGCAAAGGAGGAGGGGCATTATGCCAGGATAGGAGACATATATTGTTGCAATGGGCAGAGGATAGGGGACATTATATCAAGAAAAGGTCCAGAATATTATACCTTGAAGGAGCCCAGGATGGCGGACATTATTAAAGGAAGGGGTCAGGATGGAGGAAATTATTACAGGAAGGGGTCAGGATGGAAGACATTATTACAGGAAGGGGTCAGGATGGAGGACATTATTACAGGAAGGGTCAGGATGGAGGACATTATTACAGGAAGGGGTCAGGATGGAGGACATTATTACAGGAAGGGGTCAGGATGGAGGACATTATTACACAAAGGGGTCAAGATGGAGGACATTATTACAGGAAGGGTCAGGATGGAGGACATTATTACACAAAGGGGTCAGGATGGAGGACATTATTACAGGAAGGGGTCGGGATGGAGGACATTATTACAGAAAGGGTCAGGATGGAGGACATTATTACAGGAAGGGTCAGGATGGAGGACATTATTACACAAAGGGGTCAGGATGGAAGACATTATTACAGGAAGGGGTCAGAATGGAGGACATTATTACAGGAGGGGGTCAGGATGGAGGACATTATTACAGGAAGGGGTCGGGATGGAGGACATTATTACAGGAAGGGGTCAGGATGGAGGACATTATTACACAAAGGGGTCAAGATGGAGGATATTATTACAGGAAGGGGTCAGGATGGAGGACATTATTACAGGAGGGAGTCAGGATGGAGGACATTATTACAGGAAGGGGTCGGGATGGAGGACATTATTACAGAAAGGGTCAGGATGGAGGACATTATTACAGGAAGGGTCAGGATGGAGGACATTATTACACAAAGGGGTCAGGATGGAAGACATTATTACAGGAAGGGGTCAGGATGGAGGACATTATTACAGGAGGGGGCCAGGATGGAGGACATTATTACAGGAAGGGGTCGGGATGGAGGACATTATTACAGAAAGGGTCAGGATGGAGGACATTATTACAGGAAGGGGTCAGGATGGAGGACATTATTACACAAAGGGGTCAGGATGGAAGACATTATTACAGAAAGGGGTCAGGATGGAGGACATTATTACAGTATAGGGTCAAAGGATGGGTAGCATTATATCAGGATGGGGGACATATATTACTGGAAGTGGCACAGGATGGGGGACACATATGCCAAGATTTGGGACCACAAAGGAAAGAAAAAGCCCAGGATGGGGGACATTACACCTGGGAAAGGTAAAGGATGGAGGATATGATCCGTAGAAGGGGTCAGAATGGAGGACATTATTACAGGAAAGGAGCAAAGGATTTGGGACATTATTACAGGAAAGGGGTCACAATTGGGGATATTATTACAGGATGGGGGACATTATTACAGGAACTAATCAGGAATGGGTATATTAATATAATTTATTAAATGTATCTATAATTCTGCAGACACTTCTTTTACGTTTCCACTTTGTTACCTTTTGTGATACAGTGGTATATAGGGTATGGCTATTGGAACGCTGATGGTTCCTCACGGGATGATTGTGAATCTGTTAGAAAAGAACAAATGTAACATAAGACAATATTAATTGGATCTTGGAAATCCATTTTATGTCCAAACCACTTTTTTATGTTAACTCTATAACTTTCTGGAAAACCGATAATTGTTTCAGAAGCTCTGGAAATGTCTAGGAATAAAAGATGGACTGAACGAAATAGCAAGAAAAATGATAGTTAAAGCAATCCCTATAATCAGAGGTCCAAAGGAGCAACTTAATTCTGGTAATCACTTGATTTTTCTTACCCCTTGAGATGCAGCGGGATTTCCAGAAATGTCATTGGAAAGTTGATTGTTCCTCATGAGATAATTTTGAATCTGTTAAAGAAAATAGTTCATTACACTAGAGAACTAGTTGTCTCATGCCTCCTACTCCTCCCGCTCTGTTTAACCCTGGCCCTATCACAGATTAGAAGATTTCTGCCTATGCACAGGGTACACAGAATGCTGCCAATCGTTGGTGTGGGCGGAGTTCTACAAAGCTCAGCATTCCGAGAACTGGTTGATCTGCAGAAGATAAAACAGTGATTTTATCAAAACTACAGCAACACAGCCCATTAAGTGAGACATCACCAGAATCAGGGTATCTACCCCTACATCATGCTGTTCTAATATTATAATATATATATTATATTTTTATATATATATATATATATATATATATATATATATATATATATATATATATATATCTCAAAAATTTGGTCAGCGATTCCCTTTAATAGTTTATTTTTATTATTGTCTTATTCCCTATTTCCTACCCAGCTTCAACTTTTTCCCTAAAGAAACAGATAAGAAAAAAGAATAACTTAAACCCCTTTCCCCTTTTTCACCAATTCAAGGCCAATTTCCCTACATATAACAAGGGATATTTGGGGTGGGCATGGGGTTGAATAGAGAGAAAGGGTGGTGTAATGGAAGGAAAATCAAATATTTTTATATATTTCATGGGTGTTGGACTAGAAACAACTATTCAGACTGGCAGCAGTTTTCTTTTTTTGGGGGGGTGTCTTCATTTATTTATTTATTTTCTCATTTATTTCACACATTGTGTTCCCTCCAAGAGCATAAAAGACCTTTTAAGGGTCAGTACAACATTTACATCATTAATATATATATATATATATATATATATATATATATATATATATATATATATATATATATATATATATATATATATATATATATATATATATATATATATACATATATATATATATATATATATATATATATATACACATGTATATATATATATATAGAAGGATTTTTGTGTACTCACCGTAAAATCACTTTCTCTGAGTCTTCATTGGGGGACACAGGACCATGGGTGTATGCTGCTGTGACTAGGAGGCTGACACTAAGTGAGCACAAAAAAAGTTAGCTCCTCCCTGGCAGTGTACACCCCGAGCCGGAGGCGGTACTATGCCAGTTTTGTGTAAAAGCAGTAGTAGGAGAGCCTTGAACAAACATGACTAAACAATGTAAAACAAGAGAAAAATGTGTGGTGAAAACAACACAGTGCCTTATGGGCACGTAAATATATAGTAGTCGGATGGAAACAAAGGTGACCCGCAAACAACATCGGGAAACATCCAGTAAATGAAGACCTCACAATCCAAACAGGGTGGGTGCTGTGTCCCCCAATGAAGACTCAGAGAAAGAGATTTTACGGTGAGTACACAAAAATCCTTCTTTCTCTATTGCCTTCATTGGGGGACACAGGACCATGGGACGTCCAAAAGCAGTCCCTGGGTGGGTACATAAGCCGTCCCACAGAACCAAAACAAACAACAAATTCTGTGGGAAAGCTCTGTTCAAATGTTTACTACCTTTTTAGAGGTGTGCGACAGCCGTCTGCAACACCTTTCTCCCAAGGCAGGCATCTGCTGATGTGTGGGTGTGGACCTTGTAAAACCTGGAGAAGGTATGAAGACTGGACCACGTTGCGGCTTTGCAGACTTGCTCGGCTGAAGCCTGGTGTCTCATTGCCCAAGACGCCCCAACTGCACGGGTGGAATGGGCTCTTACTCCCCTCGGAGGGGACTTGTCCCTGATTCGGTAGGACTTCGCAATGGCTGATCTGATCCATCTGGCAATGGTAGCCTTGGACGCCGGCATGCCCTTCTTGGAACCAGCAGGCAGGACGAACAGGTTGTCTGATTTGCGGAAAGGCGCAGTTCTCGAGACGTAAGTCCTGAGCGCTCGTACTAAGTTCAGAGTGTGTAGTGACCTTTCCAAGGAGCGAGTGGGTGCCGGACAAAAAGATGGAAGCACGATCTCCTCATTCAGGTGAAAAGGGGACACCACCTTCGGCAGGAACTCCGGAGACGGGCGCAGGACAACCTTGTCCTGGTGAAAAACAATAAAAGGTGAGTGGCACGAAAGAGCTGCCAGTTTGGACGTTCTCCTGATTGAAGTGACCGCCACCAAAAAGACCACTTTCCAGGATAAGTGTGAGAATGAAGATTCTCTGAGTGGTTCAAATGGAGCCAGTTGGAGGGATCCTAAAACCAGATTAAGATCTCATGGTTCTAGCGGAGCCCGATAGGGCAGATTCAGATGAGCGACTCCTTAGATGAACGTCTTGACCTGCGGACGTGATGCTAGGTTTCTTTGGAAAAGAACAGACAAAGCCGAAACCTGCCCCTTGATGGTTGCCAGCGAGAGACCCGCTTGCAACCCTGCCTGAAGGAACGCTAGAAGCGTCGGTAGTGACAGAACTAGCGGGGAGAGATTGCCGTTGACCTCGCACCACTGAAAAAAAGTCTTCCAGGTGCGGTAGTAGATCTTTGATGATGAGGGCTTTCGAGCCCTAATCATAGTCTGAATCACTTCTGGAGCAAATCCTGACTGGGCTAACAGCCAGGATTCAAGAGCCATGCCGTCAAATTGAGAACCCCTGAATTTTGATGGAAGAGCGGACCCTGAGACAGCAGGTCCGGCCGATCTGGAAGCCGCCATGGGGTGTCTGTGACGAGCTGTGCGAGTTCTGCGAACCATGCTCGCCTGGACCATTCTGGAGCGATGAGAATCACCGGAATGCCCTCTGCCTTAATTTTCTTGAGGACTCTTGGGATCAGTGGCAGCGGCGGAAAGATGAACGGTAGTCTGAACTGATTCCACGGAAGAATGAGGGCGTCGACTCCTAGCGCCTGCTGGTCGTGGTAGCGGGATATGAACTGTGGAACTTGATTGTTGAATCGCGAGGCCATCAGGTCCACATCCGGAGTCCCCCACCTGTGGCAAATCTGGTCGAAAACCTCTCTGTTTAGAGACCATTCGCCCGACGCCAGACCCTGTCTGCTGAGGTAGTCGGCCGCCCAGTTTTCCGCGCCGGGGATATGTACCGCGGAGATCCTGGCGTTGCGAGACTCTGTCCACTGTATGATCCTCTTCACCTCTTTCATCGCCATGACGCTCCTCGTGCCGCCCTGATGATTGATGTATGCCACCGCCGTGGCATTGTCCGATTGTATCCTGATTGAAGACCCTTGGAGAAGGCGTTGAAAAACTTGCAGGGCTCGAAGGACTGCTCTGATCTCCAAAACATTGATCGGGAGCCGGCTTTCCTGGTAGGACCACTGACCGTGAGCCGTGTGTTGCTGGAAGACCGCTCCCCAGCCCAGAAGGCTGGCATCGGTGGTGACAGTCTTCCAGTGCACTGGTAAGAACGACGTTCCTTTGACGAGATTCTGGCTGTTGGTCCACCAGCGCAGCGAGTGGCGGACTTTCGGGGACAAACGTATCTTGCGATAAAAGGTGAATAGAGACTTGTCCCAATTGTGCAGCAGGAATAGCTGCAGAGGGCGAAGGTGGAAGCGGGCAAACGGAACCGCCTCTATTGCCGCCACCATCCGACCTAGGGCCCTCATACCAAATCGTATGGACACCGCCCTGGAGTGGTGGAGGGTCTGGACGTCTTTCCGGAGGGAGACAATTTTTTCCTGTGGAAGGAACATGCGACCTTGGATGGTATTGAACTCCATGCCTAGGAAGGTAATCCGGCGAGCCGGGGTCAACGAGGACTTCTTCCGATTGATGAGCCAACCGAGACAGGATAGAGTCTCGATGGTGACCTGGACACTTAGACGACAGTCGTTGAAAGAGGACCCTTTGATCAGTAAGTCGTCCAGGTATGGAATTACCAAAACACCTCTGGAGTGCAGGATCGACATGGCAGCAGCCATGACTTTCGTGAACACTCGAGGCGCAGAAGCAAGACCAAACGGTAGGGCAGTGAACTGATAATGATCGTGTGCTACGGCAAAGCGTAGGAATCTTTGGTGCTGGTGTGCAATCGGGATATGCAGATATGCGTCCTGTATGTCCAGAGAGGCGAGGAATTCGCCGACCTCCATGGAGGCAATCACCGATCGGAGGGACTCCATGTGAAATCTTCGGGTTCTGACGTACCTGTTGAGGATCTTAAGGTCGAGAACAGGGCGCACAGTGCCATCCTTCTTGGGGACAACGAAGAGGTTGGAGTAAACTCCTCTGAACCGCTCCGAATCTGGAACCGGAATCACGACCCCTGAGCGGTGCAGAGATTCGATGGCGCGAAAAAAGGGGCGAGCTCGCGTGTCTGACTCGGGAGGATGGGAAAGGAAGAAGCGGCTTGGAGGAATTGACGTAAATTCTATCTTGTAACCCGAGACTAGGATTTCTCTGACCCAAGCGTCTGTGATCAAAGGGAGCCAGACGTGTTGGAACAGAGAAAGGCGCCCCCCCACCTGGTCTGCGCTGACGCGCGAAGACCAGGAGTCATTTGGAGGAGTATCGCTGAGATCTAGATGCTGGTTTGGCAGGCTGGCGTGGTCTGGAACGCCAGGAGGGATTTGTTTTGAAAGACTGGTTCTTCCTGCTTCTCTGTGGGGATCTGTTCCTCCTAGGCTGTGCCGGGGAACTGAAGCTGCGAAAGGGGCGAAAACCTGAGTTCGGCTGGCGGCGTGGGAAACGCCTTGGTCTCAGCTGTGGAAGGGAGGTGCTCTTTCCTCCCGTAGTCTCGGCGATAATCTGATCGAGCCTGTCCCCAAACAGTCGGCTTCCTGCAAACGGGAGGGCGGTAAGTGATTTCTTTGAAGCCGCGTCTGCATTCCAGGCTCTGAGCCAGACTGCCCGGCGGATTGCCACCATGTTGCTGGCCGCTTGTGCTGCGCAATTGGCTGTAGACAGAGATGCGTTAATGATGTACTCACCCGCTAGGGCAATCTGTGCAGCCATGTTGACAAGTTCGGGATCGTTCAACTGTGAGCGAAGCCCTTTACGGAGGGTGTCGGCCCAGGTCACCATGGCCTTAGCTACCCAGATGGCGGCGAAGGCCGGAGACAGGGCCGCGCCTGCCGCCTCAAAAGCCGAACGGGCGAATCTCTCGATGTTACGGTCCGCGGCATCACAGAGCGATGTTCCCTGCGGCAGAGATAGAACTGTATGCGATGCCAGACGGGAGACCGGAGGGTCGACCATCGATGAGCCCGCCCATTCCTTCCTGAGATCCTCGGGGAAGGGATAGTGTAAATCAATCGACTAAAGGCTACTTTACACACTGCGATATCGGTCCCGATATCGCTAGTGTGCGTACCCGCCCCCATCTGTTGCGCGACATGGGCATATCGCTGCCCGTGCCGCACAACATCGCCCAGAGCCGTCACACATACTTACCTGTCCGGCGACGTCGCTGTGACCGGCGAACCGCCTCCTTTCTAAGGGGGCGGTCCGTGCGGCGTCACAGCGACGTCACTGAACCGCCGCCCAATCGCAGCGGAGGGGCGGAGATGAGCGGGACGTAACATCCCGCCCACCTCCTTCCTTCCGCATAGCGGCCGGGAGGCAGGTAGGGAGACGTTCCTCGCTCCTGCGGCGTCACACGCAGCGATGTGTGATGCCGCAGGAACGAGGAACAACCTCGTTACTGCTGAAGTAACGATTTTTGGGAATTAGGACCCGTGTAGCCGATTAGCGATAAATCACGCTTTTGCGACGATTTTACATCGCTGAACGCTGTTACACAAAGCTATATCGCTAACGATTGCGGAAGTGCGTCACCAAAACCGTGACCCCAACGACAAAATTCAGGCGATATCGCAGTGTGTAAAGCCCGCTTTACCGTTGTTGAACATCCTGTCCGGTTGCTGTCTGTGCTTGCGCAAGATCTCGGCGAACTTCGGATGATCGCAGAAATACCTGTGAACACGTTTAAGTCGTTTGAAAGATACCTGTGAGCTCTGGGCGGTTGCAGAGTCCGGCTGAAGCTTCAGCGTCGTATTCACCGCGTCGACCAGGCTGTCCACCATACGCCTGACATCGGCTGCCTGATCCGAGTCCAGCAGGGAGGCTGCATCCGACTCTTCCCCTGAATCATCAGACGGTCTCGGAGACGAGTGGCACTCGGGCCTTGGAGGGGAGAGGGACCTCTGGGAGGAATTGGAAGACGAGACCGTGCGGGTTCGCTTCCGCGCTCCAGTAGCCAGGTCGGGGTCAGCACCACTGTCGTCCTGCGGCGGCTGGACCTGTGTGGCATGGCTGAGCGTAGGGAACGACTGCAAAGCTTGCGCGATGGTCAGGGACGCTCTTGACAGAGAATCCACCGACTGGGAGAGAGAAGTCAGCCACTCCGGGGGAGGGAGCGCATTGGGGCCCGGGGCGTCCTGTACTGCTGTAGTAGCGGCGTGGACGGGGGAGCTGGCGGCGTCTGGGGCAATCTGCGTGGGCTGCGGATCGGGAGCGCAAGCTGCGCAGAGGGAGGTAGCCTGGCCTTGGGAGAATTTTTCGTTGCAGGACGAGCATGCAAAATGCATTATAAAGGGTGCCTGTTTGGATCGGGACGACTTAGAGTTAGGCATGGCTGCTCAGGGGACTCCTACTAGGGACACTAGGGAGGAGACCGTAGAAGATGGAAGAAAAAAAAGTACAAAGTGTCACTGGTACTAATGAGGAGCAGCACTCACCCTGGCCTGTGCCCTTCCCGGGTCAGCAGGGGCCTCAGAGTAGCTGGGACAGCCGCAGAGAAAAAATGCTGTTGCTCACCAGCCTGTCTGTGCTGAGGTGAGCCGTTGGAAGAAAAACGCGGGCTTTTGCCTTTTTTTTTTACTGCTGGAGGGGGGCGTGCTGGCAGATGAGATGGCTGTCTCTGGGCAGAAAATGCGGAGGGCGGGCCAGAGGCGGCGCGCGAGCGCAAACGGGAGGCAGAGCGTTCCGACCCGAGGTATGCCCGAAGCCAGGGACTAAATTAGTGAGCGGCGGCCGCCGGGAGCGCAGCGCTGCGCGCGGAGCAGCTCTTACCTGCGTCCACACGCGTCGCTCGGATCCATATGTCCCCTTCATGATGCTGCGGCCCCCGGTAAGCGTTGAGGGATGCTGAGGGGCCGTGCTGGAGACTGTGGAGCGCTCCTGCGCTGCAGTGCCAGCTCCTAAGCCTGGGCCCATGGTATCAGGTGAACGCTGGGGGAGGCCTGGTGACAGAGGACCCCTTGATGTGAGCACTCCTGCGCTGTCACAGTCTGACATCCTCAGGGATTCCTCTTCACCTCCACCAGAAACACCCCCTGGGACGGTACCATGGGGGTCGACGGGGAGTGTGTGCCCTTAAAACAATAATATCGGTCCCCAATCAGCCCCTGGGGTGGTACCATGGGGCCGGAGGGGGAAAGGGCCTGGTGTCTTGAGCCCTCAGGCAACCCTGGGGCGAGAGTTCTCTCTGAAGCAGGGTCTTTATCCCTGCAGAAGAGACAAAAAATGTAGAATGATGAGAATGTTGAGCGGCGCCGTATAGCCCGAAAAAAACGGAAAAAAACGCAATAGCCTAGGCTGAGGTTGGCCCACAGAGATATGGGCCCACTTCAGCCTCCTACGACACTAAGCAAAAAACTGGCATAGTCCCGCCTCCGGCTCGGGGTGTACACTGCCAGGGAGGAGCTAACTTTTTTTGTGTTCACTTAGTGTCAGCCTCCCAGTCACAGCAGCATACACCCATGGTCCTGTGTCCCCCAATGAAAGCGATAGAGAAATTTATATACACACACACATATATATACACACATATATATATATATATATATATATATACATACACACACATATATATCTATATCTTTTTATATATAATTGCCTTATTCTGTCTGTCTGTCTCTCTGTCTGTCTGTCTGTCTTGCTCCAAAATTGTGTCCTTACGGTGACACAAAGCTGATTGGCCGCTGGGCTCGCCATGGCCCCGCCCCCCCACACGGATTGGCCGCTCGCCTCGCCTGGGCTCCGCCCCCCCCCACGGATTGGTCGCTCGCCTCGGCCTGGCCCCGCCCTCCGCATGTTTTGACCGCTGGCCCCGGCCCTCCGCACGCATCGCCAGACATAACCTTGCGCTGCTAGGATCGTGACGGAGCCGGTGTATGCTGGTAACTATGATACACATCGGGTAACCAAGGGACCTTAGTTACCCGATGTGTATAATGGTTACCAGCGTTCACCAGCTCCGTCAAGATCCCAGCAGCGCAAGGTTATGTCTGGCGCTGCTGGGATCGTGACGGAGCCAGTTAACGCTGGTAACCATTATACACATCGGGTAACTAAGGTCCCTTGGTTACCCGATGTGTATCATAGTTACCAGCATACACCGGCTCCGTCAGGATCCCAGCAGCGCCAGACATAACCTTGCGCTGCTGGGATCTTGACGGAGCCGGTGAACGCTGGTAACCATTATACACATCGGGTAACTAAGGTCCCTTAGTTACCCGATGTGTATCATAGTTACCAGTGTACACCGGCTCCTGGTACACATGTGCAGGGAGCCGGCATTATACTCCTCTCCTCCCAGGACTACTCCTCCTATTATAGTCCTCCTATTATACTCCTCTCTGAGTATAATAGGAGAACTATTATAGCATGGGGGATGGAGCACGATGGGGGGTGCGCAGCATGGGGGATGGAGCACGATGGGGGGTGCGCAGCATGGGGGATGGAGCACGATGGGGGGTGCGCAGCATGGGGGATGGAGCACGATGGGGAGTGCGCAGCATGGGGGATGGAGCACGATGGGGAGTGCGCAGCATGGGGGATGGAGCACGATGGGGGGTGCGCAGCATGGGGGATGGAGCACGATGGGGGGTGCGCAGCATGGGGGATGGAGCACGATGGGGGGTGCGCAGGATGGAGGATGGAGCACAATGGGGGGTGCGCAGCATGGGGGATGGAGCACGATGGGGGGTGCGCAGCATGGGGGATGGAGCACGATGGGGGGTGCGCAGCATGGGGGATGGAGCACGATGGGGGTGCGCAGCATGGGGGATGGAGCACGATGGGGAGTGCGCAGCATGGGGGATGTAGCACGATGGGGGGTGCGCAGCATGGAGGATGGAGCACAATGGGGGGTGCGCAGCATGGGGGATGGAGCACGATGGGGGGTGCGCAGCATGGGGGATGGAGCACGATGGGGGGTGCGCAGCATGGGGGATGGAGCACGATGGGGGGTGCGCAGCATGGGGGATGGAGCACGATGGGGGGTGCGCAGCATGGGGGATGGAGCACGATGGGGAGTGCGCAGCATGGGGGATGGAGCACGATGGGGAATGCGCAGCATGGGGGATGTAGCACGATGGGGGGTGCGCAGCATGGAGGATGGAGCACAATGGGGAGTGCGCAGCATGGGAGATATAGCACGATGGGGAGTGCGCAGCATGGGGGATGGAGCACGATGGGGGGTGCGCAGCATGGAGGATGGAGCACGATGGGGAGTGCGCAGCATGGAGCAGCGCCAGGTTATGTCTGGCGCTGCTGGGATCGTGACGGAGCCGGTGAACGCTGGTAACCATTATACACATCGGGTAACTAAGGTCCCTTGGTTACCCGATGTGTATCATAGTTACCAGCATACACCGGCTCCGTCAGGATCCCAGCAGCGCCAGACATAACCTTGCGCTGCTGGGATCTTGACGGAGCCGGTGAACGCTGGTAACCATTATACACATCGGGTAACTAAGGTCCCTTAGTTACCCAATGTGTATCATAGTTACCAGCGTACACCGGCTCCCGGTACACATGTGCAGGGAGCCGGCATTATACTCCTCTCCCCCCAGGACTACTCCTCCTATTATAGTCCTCCTATTATACTCCTCTCTGAGTATAATAGGAGAACTATTATAGCATGGGGGATGGAGCACGATGGGGGGTGCGCAGCATGGGGGATGGAGCACGATGGGGGGTGCGCAGCATGGGGGATGGAGCACGATGGGGGGTGCGCAGCATGGGGGATGGAGCACGATGGGGAGTGCGCAGCATGGGGGATGTAGCACGATGGGGGGTACGCAGCATGGGGGATGGAGCACGATGGGGGGTGCGCAGCATGGGGGATGGAGCACGATGGGGGGTGCGCAGCATGGGGGATGGAGCACGATGGGGGGTGCGCAGGATGGAGGATGGAGCACAATGGGGGGTGCGCAGCATGGGGGATGGAGCACGATGGGGAGTGCGCAGCATGGGGGATGGAGCACGATGGGGGGTGCGCAGCATGGGGGATGTAGCACGATGGGGGGTGCGCAGCATGGGGGATGGAGCACGATGGGGGGTGCGCAGCATGGGAGATGGAGCACGATGGGGAGTGCGCAGCATGGGGGATGTAGCACGATGGGGGGTGCGCAGCATGGAAGATGGAGCACAATGGGGGGTGCGCAGCATGGGGGATGGAGCACGATGGGGGGTGCGCAGCATGGGGGATGGAGCACGATGGGGGGTGCACAGCATGGGGGATGGAGCACGATGGGGGGTGCGCAGCATGGGGGATGGAGCACGATGGGGAGTGCGCAGCATGGGGGATATAGCACGATGGGGAGTGCGCAGCATGGGGGATGGAGCACGATGGGGGGTGCGCAGCATGGGGGATGTAGCACGATGTGGGGTGCGCAGCATGGGGGATGGAGCACGATGGGGGGTGCGCAGCATGGGGGATGGAGCACGATGGGGAGTGCGCAGCATGGGGGATGTAGCACGATGGGGGGTGCGCAGGATGGAGCACAATGGGGGGTGCGCAGCATGGGGGATGGAGCACGATGGGGGGTGCGCAGCATGGGGGATGGAGCACGATGGGGGGTGCGCAGCATGGGGGATGGAGCACGATGGGGGGTGCGCAGCATGGGGGATGGAGCACGATGGGGGGTGCGCAGCATGGGGGATGGAGCACGATGGGGTGTGCGCAGCATGGGGGATGTTGCACGATGGGGGGTGCGCAGCATGGAGGATGGAGCACAATGGGGGGTGCGCAGCATAGGGGATGGAGCACGATGGGGGGTGCGCAGCATGGGGGATGGAGCACGATGGGGAGTGCGCAGCATGGGGGATGTAGCACGATGGGGGGTGCGCAGGATGGAGCACAATGGGGGGTGCGCAGCATGGGGGATGGAGCACGATGGGGGGTGCGCAGCATGGGGGATGGAGCACGATGGGGGGTGCGCAGCATGGGGGATGGAGCACGATGGGGGGTGCGCAGCATGGGGGATGGAGCACGATGGGGGGTGCGCAGCATGGGGGATGGAGCACGATGGGGTGTGCGCAGCATGGGGGATGTTGCACGATGGGGGGTGCGCAGCATGGAGGATGGAGCACAATGGGGGGTGCGCAGCATAGGGGATGGAGCACGATGGGGGGTGCGCAGCATGGGGGATGTAGCACTATGGGGGGTGCGCAGCATGGGGGATGGAGCACGATGGGGAGTGCGCAGCATGGAGGATGGAGCACGATGGGGAGTGCGCAGCATGGGGGATGGCGCACGATGGGGGGTGCGCAGCATGGGGGATGGAGCACGATGGGGAATGCGCAGCATAGGGGATGGAGCACGATGGGGGTGGGCAGCATGGGGGATGGAGCACGATGGGGGGTGCGCAGCATGGGGGATGGGGCACGATGGGGGGTGCGCAGCATGGGGGATGGAGCTCGATGGGAGGTGCACACCTCCCCCCAACACACACACACACAACACACCACACACACACTGGGAACCACAAACACCGCCATACACAGACACCCACACACACAGACAACGCCGCACACACACAACACCCAACATACAAACACCGCGGCATACATAAATATACGCACATACCGCACAACACACACATTGCACAAAACATACCTCCCCCCAAAACACACACACACCCCACACCCACACAAACCGCGCAACACACACACAACGCTACAGACACACAGCGCTCCACAAACAACGCAACACCCAACGCAACACACAAACAACACCGCTCTCACCCCCCGCCACACCCAGACAACACCCAGAACATGTACAGCGCCCTACACAAACACTTGGTAACTACACACAACAACATCTATATATATATAACAAAAATCATACATGAACTACACAATACGTAAATTCTAGAATACCCGATGCGTAGAATCGGGCCACCTTCTAGTATATATATATATATATATATATATATACACACACACATACATACATACATACATACATATATACATATATATATATATATATATATATATATATAATTTCCTCTGTAACTTGAGCTCAGTTATTGGCCCCAGTTACAAGGATAATTTAGTCTCCAGCCTGCGCTGCAGAGCTTACCTGGGTGTGTTAGGATACAGAAGCTCCTGCTCTCTCCCGGCACCTAGCGATCACATGATCGTTGGGTCTGGACAATTAAAGGGTTATCCAGGCTTAGGACGAAAGTATGCGGTGACTTTATATGACTGCAGACTGCTAAATCATGACAACATATTGTGAGTATGCTGCAACAATTCCTGGTGTTACTTTTGCGAGTGGGCAGTCACGTGACCACATGTATGAGATTTGCATACTTGCAGTCATGTGCTGACTAGACTTCTCTCCATAGAAGTTAACTAAGGAAGGCTGGAGACGTCTAGTTGGCATGTGACCACAAGTATGATTATTTTAATCATGCTACAGTCATAAAAAGGACTGTGCACCAAATGATCACTGCCATGAAGAAGGGAATTTTGTTTACTTACCGTAAATTCCTTTTCTTCTAGCTCCAATTGGGAGACCCAGACAATTGGGTGTATAGCTATGCCTCCGGAGGCCGCACAAAGTATTACACTTAAAAGTGTTAAGCCCCTCCCCTTCTGCCTATACACCCCCCGTGCTCCCACGGGCTCCTCAGTTTTGGTGCAAAAGCAAGAAGGAGGAAAAAGAATTAAAAACTGGTTTAAAGTAACTTCAATCCGAAGGAATATCGGAGAACTGAAACCATTCAACATGAACAACATGTGTACACAAAAAAACAGGGGCGGGCGCTGGGTCTCCCAATTGGAGCTAGAAGAAAAGGAATTTACGGTAAGTAAACAAAATTCCCTTCTTCTTTGTCGCTCCATTGGGAGACCCAGACAATTGGGACGTCCAAAAGCAGTCCCTGGGTGGGTAAAATAATACCTTGTAAGAGAGCCGTAAAACGGCCTCTTCCTACAGGTGGGCAACCGCCGCCTGAAGGACTTGTCTACCTAGGCTGGCATCCGCCGAAGCATAGGTATGCACCTGATAGTGTTTCGTGAAAGTGTGCAGGCTCGACCAGGTAGCCGCCTGACACACCTGCTGAGCCGTAGCCTGGTGCCTCAAAGCCCAGGACGCGCCCACGGCTCTGGTAGAATGGGCCTTCAGCCCTGAGGGAACCGGAAGCCCAGCCGAACGGTAGGCTTCGAGAATTGGCTCCTTGATCCACCGAGCCAAGGTTGATTTGGAAGCCTGTGACCCTTTACGCTGGCCAGCGACAAGGACAAAGAGTGCATCCGAGCGGCGCAGGGGCGCCGTACGAGAAATGTAGAGTCTGAGTGCTCTCACCAGATCTAACAAGTGCAAATCCTTTTCACATTGGTGAACTGGATGAGGACAAAAAGAAGGTAAGGAGATATCCTGATTGAGATGAAAGGGGGATACCACCTTAGGGAGAAATTCCGGAACCGGACGCAGAACCACCTTGTCCTGGTGAAAAACCAGGAAAGGGGCTTTGCATGACAGCGCTGCTAGCTCAGACACTCTCCGAAGTGAAGTGACAGCTACTAGAAAAACCACTTTCTGCGAAAGGCGTGAGAGAGAAATATCTCTCATTGGCTCGAATGGTGGTTTCTGAAGAACCCGCAGCACCCTGTTCAGATCCCAGGGTTCTAACGGCCGCTTGTAAGGAGGAACGATATGACAAACCCCCTGCAGGAACGTGCGTACCTGTGGAAGTCTGGCTAGGCGCTTCTGGAAAAACACAGAGAGCGCTGAGACTTGTCCCTTAAGGGAGCCGAGCGACAAACCCTTTTCCAGTCCAGATTGAAGGAAGGACAGAAAAGTGGGCAAGGCAAAAGGCCAGGGAGAAAAACCCTGAGCAGAGCACCACGACAGGAAAATTTTCCACGTCCTGTGGTAGATCTTGGCGGACGTTGGTTTCCTAGCCTGTCTCATAGTGGCAATGACGTCTTGAGATAACCCTGAAGACGCTAGGATCCAGGACTCAATGGCCACACAGTCAGGTTGAGGGCCGCAGAATTCAGATGGAAAAACGGCCCTTGAGATAGCAAGTCTGGTCGGTCTGGTAGTGCCCACGGTTGGCCGACCGTGAGATGCCACAGATCCGGGTACCACGACCGCCTCGGCCAGTCTGGAGCGACGAGGATGACGCGGCGGCAGTCAGCCCTGATCTTGCGTAACACTCTGGGCAACAGTGCCAGCGGAGGAAACACATAAGGGAGCTGAAACTGCGACCAATCCTGAACTAAGGCGTCTGCCGCCATAGCTCTGGGATCTTGAGACCGTGCCATGAACACCGGTACCTTGTTGTTGTGCCGGGACGCCATGAGGTCGACGTCCGGCACCCCCCAGCGGCAACAGATCTCCTGAAACACGTCCGGGTGAAGGGACCATTCCCCTGCGTCCATGCCCTGGCGACTGAGATAGTCTGCTTCCCAGTTTTCCACGCCTGGAATGTGAACTGCAGAGATGGTGGAGGCCGTGGCTTCCACCCACATCAAAATCCGCCGGACTTCCTGGAAGGCTTGCCGACTGCGTGTGCCGCCTTGGTAATTGATGTATGCCACCGCTGTGGAATTGTCCGACTGAATTCTGATCTGCTTGCCCTCCAGCCACTGCTGGAACGCCTTCAGGGCAAGATACACTGCCCGTATTTCCAGAACATTGATCTGAAGCGAGGACTCTTGCTGGGTCCACGTACCCTGAGCCCTGTGGTGGAGAAAAACCGCTCCCCACCCTGACAGACTCGCGTCCGTCGTGACCACCTCCCAGGATGGGGGTAGGAAGGATTTCCCCTTCGATAATGAAGTGGGAAGAAGCCACCACCGAAGGGAAGCTTTGGTCGCCTGAGAGAGGGAGACGTTCCTGTCGAGGGACGTCGGCTTCCTGTCCCATTTGCGTAGGATGTCCCATTGAAGTGGACGCAGGTGAAACTGCGCGAACGGAACTGCCTCCATTGCTGCCACCATCTTCCCCAGGAAGTGCATGAGGCGCCTCAAGGGGTGTGACTGGCCTTGAAGGAGAGATTGTACCCCTGTCTGTAGTGACCGCTGCTTGATCAGTGGAAGCTTCACTATCGCTGAGAGGGTATGAAACTCCATGCCAAGATATGTCAGCGATTGGGCCGGTGTCAGATTTGACTTTGGAAAATTGATGATCCACCCGAAACTCTGGAGAGTCTCCAGGGTAGCGTCGAGGCTGTGTTGGCATGCCTCTAGAGAGGGTGCCTTGATCAACAGATCGTCCAAGAACGGGATCACCGAGTGACCCTGAGAGTGGAGGACCGCTACTACAGTAGCCATAACCTTGGTGAAAACCCGTGGGGCTGTTGCCAGGCCGAACGGCAGTGCCACGAACTGCAGGTGTTCGTTTTCTATGGCGAAGCGCAAGAAGCGCTGGTGCTCTGGAGCAATCGGTACGTGGAGATATGCATCCTTGATATCGATCGATGCAAGGAAATCTCCTTGGGACATTGAGGCGATGACGGAGCGGAGGGATTCCATCCGGAACCGCCTGGTCTTTACGTGTTTGTTGAGAAGTTTCAGGTCCAGGACAGGACGGAAAGACCCGTCCTTCTTTGGGACCACAAACAAGTTGGAGTAAAAACCGTGACCCTGTTGCTGAATAGGAACAGGGACCACCACTCCTTCTGCCTTCAGAGTGCCCAGCGCCTGCAGAAGAGCCTCGGCTCGCTCGGGAGGCGGGGATGACCTGAAGAATCGAGTCGGGGGACGAGAGGTGAACTCTATCTTGTAACCGTGAGACAGAATGTCTCTCACCCAACGGTCTTTTACCCGTGGCAGCCAGGTGTCGCAAAAGCGGGAGAGCCTGCCACCGACCGAAGATGCGGAGTGGGGAGGCCGAAAGTCATGAGGAAGCCGCTTTGGTAGCGGCACCTCCGGTGGCCTTTTTAGGACGTGACTTAGACCGCCATGCATCAGAGTTCCTTTGATCTTTCTGAGGCCTTGTGGACGAGGAGAATTGGGACCTGCCCGCGCCACGAAAGGACCGAAAACTCGACTGCCCCCTCCTCTGTTGGGGTATTTTCGGTTTGGGCTGGGGTAAGGATGTATCCTTTCCCTTGGATTGTTTGATGATTTCATCCAAACGCTCGCCAAACAATCGGTTGGCAGAAATTGGCAAACTGGTTAAGCGCTTTTTGGAAACAGAATCTGCCTTCCATTCCCGTAGCCACAAGGCCCTGCGGAGTACCACCGAATTGGCGGCTGCAACCGCCGTACGGCTCGCAGAGTCCAGAACAGCATTAATAGCGTAAGACGCAAATGCCGAAGTCTGTGTGGTTATGGACGCCACCTGTGGCGCGGACGTGCGTGTGGCTGCGTCGATTTGCGCTTGACCTGCTGAGATAGCTTGCAGCGCCCATACGGCTGCGAATGCTGGGGCAAAAGAAGCGCCGATAGCTTCATAGATGGATTTCAACCAGAGCTCCATCTGCCTGTCAGTGGCATCTTTGAGTGAAGCCCCGTCTTCCACTGCAAGTATGGATCTAGCTGCCAGTCTGGAGATTGGAGGATCCACTTTGGGACACTGAGCCCAACTTTTGACCACGTCAGGGGGAAAGGGATAACGTGTATCCTTAAGGCGCTTAGAAAAACGCCTATCTGGACAAGCATGGTGATTCTGGACTGCCTCTCTGAAATCAGAGTGGTCCAGAAACATACTCGGTGTACGCTTGGGAAACCTGAAACGGAATTTGTCCTGCTGTGAAGCTGACTCCTCCACCGGAGGAGCTGAGGGAGAAATATCCAACATACGATTGATGGACGCAATAAGGTCGTTCACTATGGCGTCCCCGTCCGGAGTATCAAGATTGAGAGCGGCCTCAGGATCAGAATCCTGATCAGCTGTGTCCGCATCATCAACTAGAGATTCCCCCCCGCTGAGACCCTGAACAATATGAGGATGTCAAGGGAATTATCAAGCGAGCTCGCTTAGTCGGTCTGGGGCCGGGGTCTGTGTCAGAACCCTCAGCCTGGGATCCATGAGACACCCCAGGAGGACATTGTTGGTCCAACTGAGGTGGGCCAGGGGACAAAGATTCAACAGAGTCCCTGTGCTGAGATACCGGCCTGGACTGCAAGGCTTCTAGTATTTTAGCCATAGTCTCAGAGAGTTTTGCAAACTCTGTCCCCGTCACCTGAACAGTGTCAGCAGGTGGCTCCCCCTGGGCCCCCCTTAGAGGCTCTAGCTGAGTAAGTGCCACAGGGGCCGAACAGTGCACACAATGAGGGTCAGTGGAACCTGCCGGTAGCGGGGTCATACATGCGGCGCAGGCAGCATAATAAGCCTGTGTTTTGGCACCCCTGCCTTTCGTGGGCGCCATGCTATTATCTTCCCTGAGTAACACAATAGGGTATATAGCCAGAAATCAACTGTGCACCATACAGTGTAAAATATGTATACCATAAACATATAATGTTACACTACTGCACAATGGGGCTAGCACCACAGGTGCTGCTTACCACCCGCCTAAAGCGGTTGTGAGGCCACCAGAGTCCCTGCCTGAGTCTCCCAGACTTTGTCCCCCTCTGTAGCGTCCAAGGAGCTGACAGGAATGGCTGCCGGCGTCCTGAGGAGAGGTGGGAGCCGTGGGCGTGGCTCAGAAAGTGCGGGAGCTGGTGCCTGCACTGTGCACAGTGAGGGGAGTGGAGTATGCAAAGCATGCTCCAGCCCTCAGTGCTGCTCGTTCTGTGCAGCGTCCCGCCCTTCCCCTGCCTGTCAGGGCTGTGGGCGGGAGGAAAGGAAACTAGGCCGCAAAAAGCCGGGGACTCTAGTAATAAACGCGGCCGCCGTAAAAGCGCGGCCGGCGCGAAAGTCCCCGGCGCACTACAAGTCCCAGCCGCGCCGCAGTGTTTCCCTGGCAGCGGCGGATAGTGCGGCAGTCCCTATACATAAACACACTCAGCAGCGCTGAGTGTGTAATGGCACATATTAACCCGGTCAGCGCCGCGGTCCCCGGTGCACTAGCACACCCAGCAATGCTGGAGTGTTGCTGTGCGCGGTCCCCACGGGGACACAGAGTACCTCCAAGTAGCAGGGCCATGTCCCTGAACGATACCCGGCTCCTATCCAGCAGTCTCCCAGGAGTTGTGGATGAAGCACGGTCTCAGTGCCTGGAGACCGATAGGATCCCACTTCACCAGAGCCCTGAGGGGGATGGGGAAGGAAAGCAGCATGTGGGCTCCAGCCTCCGTACCCGCAATGGATACCTCAACCTTAACTACACCGCCGACAAGAGTGGGGTGAGAAGGGAGCATGCTGGGGGCCCTATATGGGCCCACTTTTCTTCCATCCGATATAGTCAGCAGCTGCTGCTGACCAATCTGTGGAGCTGTGCGTGCGTGTCTGACCTCCTTCTCACAAAGCAAAAAACTGAGGAGCCCGTGGGAGCACGGGGGGTGTATAGGCAGAAGGGGAGGGGCTTAACACTTTTAAGTGTAATACTTTGTGCGGCCTCCGGAGGCATAGCCTATACACCCAATTGTCTGGGTCTCCCAATGGAGCGACAAAGAAAACTGCATCCTCTGTTGATCCTCACCAACAAAAAGGGGGTAAGGCCAACTTCACAATTTGGGAAACACCAGTTTAGACATGCGGTTTTTCTGCTGGGGATGTATGGCTATTCCTGTGCCTGCCAGAGCGGGAGACTTCATACTCAATGTTGCTTCATCTTTTATATAAAATTAGATCCTTCTATGACATCAATAAAACACAATTGAACAGGGAACGTCAATTGTGCACTTTAAAGTTAATGCACTTTAATAGTAAAATAAAAAAAACCTTAATATTTTTACAATTGGGAGTGAAAAATAAAGCACCCAAACAAACCTGTTGTACGGCGTCCTCTGTTTTCTTTGGACTCGTCCGATACGCTTGTGATATGTCAGTGATTGGTAAAGGCATTGACGTTAGTGTAAAATTCCTGAAAAGAAAAAAATATATATATAAATTGTTAAGAGAATTAACCCTTGCAGATGCTGTGTGTTTTTGCCCTGTTATCAAAGCTGTGTAGGGCTGTGAGCTAGTGACCATTGCTGAGGATTTCCCTGCAGCAATGACCTGATGCTGCAGTACTGACTGAACAGTATCCGGCTTAGGCTACTTTCACACTTGCGTTCAGCGCAGTCCGTCACTATGGAGAATAGCGCAGTCCGTTAACGCACTGCGCTATTCTCCATAGACTTGTATGGACGACGCACTGTAACGCAAGTGTCAGCGTTGCATCCGCTGGACGACGCAGCGTCGTTATTTTGACGCTGCGCCGGACGGGAGGAACGCAGCATGTAACTTTTTTTGAGTCAGTAGGATTTCACTGCGCATGTTCTTTTTTTTTTTTTTTCTTAAAATCACAAACTTTATTTTGTCTCTCGGTGGCCGAACGTTCAGCTGAGCGCCCGGCCGCCGGCATTTGAGAGCGCTCAGCTGAGCGCCCGGCCACCGACATGTGAGAGCGCTCAGCTGAGCGCCCGGCCGCCGGAATTTGAGAGCGCTCAGCTGAGCGCCCGGCCGCCGACATGTGAGAGCGCTCAGCTGAGCGCCCGGCCTCCGGCATGTGAGAGCGCCCAGCTGAGCGCCCGGCCGCCGGCATGTGAGAGCGCTCAGCTGAGCGCCCGGCCGCCGGCATGTGAGAGCGATCAGCTGAGCGCCCGGCCGCCGGCATATGAGAGCGATCAGCTGAGCGCCCGGCCGTCGGCATGTGAGAGCGCTCAGCTGAGCGCCTGGCCGCCGGGATGTGAGAGCGCTCAGCTGAGCGCCTGGCCGCCGGCATGTGAGAGCGCTCAGCTGAGTGCCCGGCCACCAGGTGATCAGCTGATCGGTCACAATAGTCTGCTTCTGGTAAAACTATAAAAAAGAAAAAGAAATAAAAAAAAAAAGCTTTCCGTTGTTTTGTACAATCCGTTGCATCCGTTGTGCCATTATATGCAACGCATCCGTCACACAACGCAATGCTACGGATGCCGTTCAACGCAAGTGTGAAACTAGCCTTAGGGCAAAGGAGTTTGTGAGGGGGATGAGCTTCCTACTCCAGACCCAGCACCAGCATCAGCATACCGATCAAACGTCCTGCCCAAGAGGTGCAGCCACAACAGGTAAAATATATGGCGGAGCAGAGAGCCCTTGACTCCCTGCTTTGCTACTTACTTTGGTAAGTCCCACGCAGCTTTAAAACTGCGTCCACTGGTGGCCATAGTCTATACACTAATCCTACTTAATTGTGCCACCTGTGCCCAACAGCAGGCTATACGAAATAGGGTGAGCACCCAGCCACTTGCTGTGGGAGCAGGATGAGGCAAGTTTGACTTATAGAGGCATTAAGGGGACATTATTAGTGTTTTGGAGGTACATAGGGGGCATTACTTTTGCATGGAGGCACAAAGCAGGATATAATTATTGTATGACACACAAAGAGGGAAATAATTTTTAATGGGGCTCAATGGGAGACACTGACAAGCCGGCATGATCTCTGCATGGGGACACAAAGGGGGCACTATAACTGTTTGGATGTATCGTGGTGCACTGTTTTTGTTTAGGGCACAATACTGGTTTATGGTAATGGGGTGTGGGATTAGTACCGTGTAGGGCACTATGGAGTTTGTTTAGAGGTGGCTAAAAGTGATGAGCCAAAGATTTCATCAGAAGCAAGAAGTGGATGGAAGAAGTTGTCATGGTGGACTGGGCCAGATGGTGAAAAACAGGTAAAAGGAATAAAGAATAGCAACTATCATGATGCAGTACGGGCTGCACCAGGTGTGAACAATCACAGAAGTAAAAAAAAAAAAAAAAAATCCCTTTGCTTTGGCTCATATAATCTAGTTTTGTGAATGGAAAAAAATACTCTGGCCCAGAATTCTGGAGTAAACACTTTGAAAGTCCAAAAAATGTATGTGAAACTCGAAATTGCGTCTTTTGTTGTTTTCACACCAGTTTAGTCTAGCTGCACCAAAATGGGTGTAAGTAGGGTATGACTGGAGAGGGACGGGGCCGTTACGTCACACATTGTCGAATTCATGAGGAGCTGTGGCACACCATACGCCCAAACTTTTACGTCTGTCCCTGAGTTGAGTAATATTTGTGTTGAGGAGAACAGAGGCACATGCACAAGGAATCTGTCAGCAAGCTTTTGCTATGTAATCTGAGAGTAACATGATTTAGGGGCTGAGATCCTGATTCCAGCGATGAGTAACTTACTAGGTAGTGTTTTGTTGATTCAATAAAATCACAGTTTAATCAACAGGAGACTATCATTCCAGGACTAGCTGCCTCGTGCCATCTAGTCCTCCTGCTCTGTGCAACCCCGCCCCATCTCTGATTGGCACCTTTCTGTCAATATCCAGTGTACACAGAAAGCTGCCAATCAGTGGTGTGGGTGGGGTTATATAGGAATCAGCATTTTGAGCACTGCTAGAACTATAACAGAGAAAACAGAGATTGTATCAAAATGACGGTATGTAGATCAGCGAGTGACGCATCACTGGAATCAGGATTTCAGCCCCTATATGATGCTACTCTCAGAAAACCTGATGACAGATTCCCTTTAAGCATGCGACTTTTAATGAATCAGGTGCCACAAGCACGTCCCCTCATCAAGACTGGCATCAACTCCTTTGGTCTTGATGAATCGATGATAAAGCGCGTAGAAACGGTTAAAAAGATCCACAAGAGTCACACCAATGGCTCCTCAAAATAAAAATTGACTGACATCAAACCCACAATGTTGTAAAAATCTATGAAAAAATATATATATATTGTGAAGAAATAAACAAAATTAGTCCCCTAAATGCATTAAAAAAGCAACACAAAAAACAAACGACTTTACCTTTTTAAGGCATCGGCCACATACATGAATCCAACGAATGTTGTATTATTTCTGTCCCAAATCAATGTTCTGTCGGGGGTTAAATGAAAGAAAAAGTGTGAATATGGCGCCCTTTAATTTATAGTTAAAGTGATTTCTTATTAAGCGGAATACAGATGTATAAGAAGCGACAAAAGGAGAATTTTATATTATACAGTATTTTATATATATATATATATATATATATATATATATATATACACACACACACACACAGTATTTAATATATATATATGTATCTATATCTATCTATATATATATATATACACATACACACACATACACATATTATATATATATATATATATATATATATATATATATATACACACACACACACACACACACAGTATTTAATATATATATATATTTATTATATATATACACATACAGTATTTAATTAATATATATATATATATATATATATATATATATATATATATATATATATATATATATATATATATATATATGAAGAAAAACAAAAAGCCCGCACTAAATGTGCACTTCAGCACTAAAATTCCAAACTGTACTTATTATAAAAATTTTGAGATTTTTGGCAAAAAATTGCAATTTCTTGAGCTGCCTCGCCACATCACGGCAAATCTCATTTGGGCAGTCCTAACACTAAAATATTTTTATAAAATGTGCCATACGGCCTCACATATGAATAGTAGAACTGCTTTTAGCAGCACTCACCTGGTCTATTTCAATCCCGTACCCATGACTGAGTCATGGCTGTGGGCGGGACAGGTCCAAGCAAATGCTGCATGAAGTAAATAGCCTGTGGACAAGGCCTGCTGACTGAATGTGAACAGTTACCAATCGCCAAAATCTAGATAGGTGGAATACATCCCAAATTGGGGTGCATAGCAAGGTGGGGGTCAGCCACCGACCAATTCAATGAAGAAAAACAAAAAGCCAGCACTAAGTGATTTCTTATTAAGCGGAATACAGATGTATAAGAAGCGACAAAAGGAGAATTTTATATTATACAGTATTTTATTTATATATATATATATATATATATATATACACACACACACACAGTATTTAATATATATATATATCTATATATATATCTATATATATAGATACACATACACACACATACACATATTATATATATATATATATATATATATACACACACACACAGTATTTAATATATATATATACACACACAGTATTTAATTAGTATATATATATATATATATATATATATATATAGTTATGGGTTAGTAACCTGTTATCCAACAAGATGTAGAAGCATTAAATTCATAGGAATTAGGCAAATGAACAGGACGCCCTCCGGACAGAATTTAGACAAATCACTTTAACCCCTATCTGACATTTGCCATGTATATATATGTATGTATGGAACGGAACGCACTACGTATATGTAGGATGCCGGCTGTAGATGCACCAAATTCATTAAGTTTCTGTCACATGGAATTTTGCAAACACTTTAGTGGTGGCATTGCATTCTGTCCAGATTACAGATGCTGACACTCCGCCCAATGATTTCTCTGGTATCTGGGATCAACACAGGCAGACTCGTGTGTCGACCTGCTGTGTGCCGATTCATAGACAGGATAGCAAGAGTTAATCTCTGCTAGTCTGAGTCCTCCTTTAATCACATGTTGTGTGGAGACCTATTACATCTGCTTCCTTCCTATTTATTTTGGTGGTATCCTTCTACCCATGCCAGCTATAGTTTATTCATTGTTGATGTGTGAGGTGTGGTGTCCCTGGTGAATATTGTGCTTATTGCTTGGAGTGTTTGTGGAGTTTACCCCTGTTGTTTTGTAGCTTCCTTCTTGCTCTTGTTTTCCTCCTGAACCTCTTATTGTCTTACCCTGTGTATGTGTGCTTGCTGTGTGAAAGAGTTTTGCTTTTTCCCTTTTTCTGTTTTTTTCTGTGGTTTTCAACACAGTCCTGTCCTGTCCTGGCGCTCCCTGGGGGAGGGGGGAATTAGATCACGACTGGTCAGGAGCAGGGCCAGGAAGAAGACTGAGGCCTCTCCACTATCAGGAGTATCCCTGAGAATGAGAATAGGGATAGCATTGGGCCCCCTAACTTGAGGGACATTTTGGGTCCCCCGTTCCCCGCTATCCCAAAGTTGTCGTGACAGTTTCTTGCATTTCTAAACAAATTAAACGCATTTTACATCTGCACGCCCATCATTAAGACTGACATACAAAATGCCATTCTTAATTAATTGGGCTCTGTATCTTGCAGGGTGAGCCCCTTAAATAGTAATATTAATAAACAATAATTGCAATTTTTCAGTCACTTTGCCTCTCATAAAAAAGAGAAAAAAAAAGAAGGGAATTTTGTTTACTTACCGTAAATTCCTTTTCTTCTAGCTCCAATTGGGAGACCCAGACAATTGGGTGTATAGCTATTGCCTCTGGAGGCCACACAAAGTATTACACTTAAAAGTGTAAGGCCCCTCCCCTTCTGGCTATACACCCCCAGTGGGATCACTGGCTCACCAGTTTTAGTGCCAAAGCAAGAAGGAGGAAAGCCAATAACTGGTTTAAAGACCAATTCAATCCGAGGAAACATCGGAGAACTGAACCATACCACATGAACAACATGTGTACCCGAAAAAACAGAAAAACCCCGAGAAAACAGGGCGGGTGCTGGGTCTCCCAATTGGAGCTAGAAGAAAAGGAATTTACGGTAAGTAAACAAAATTCCCTTCTTCTTTGTCGCTCCATTGGGAGACCCAGACAATTGGGATGTCCAAAAGCAATCCCTGGGTGGGTAAAAGAATACCTCATGATAGGGCCGTCAAACGGCCCTCTCCTACAGGTGGCCAACCGCCGCCTGAATGACTTATCTACCTAGGCTGGCGACTGCCGAAGCGTAGGTATGCATCTGATAATGCTTGGTAAAAGTAAGTAGACTCGACCAGGTGGGTGCCTGACACACCTGCTGAGCCGTAGCCTGGTGCCGTAATGCCCAGGATGCACCCACGGCTCTGGTAGAATGGGCCTTCGGCCTTGAGAGAACCAGAAGCCCAGTAGAACTGTAGGTTTCAAGAATTGGTTCCTCGAGCCCCCGAGCAAGGGTGGATCTGGAAGCTTGCGACTGTTTACGCCGACCAGCGACAAGGACAAAGAGTGCATCCGGGTGGCGCAGGAGCGCCATGCGGGAAGTAGAACCTGAGTGCTCTCACCAGAACCAACAGATGCAAATCTTTCTGAAATTGATGGACTGGACGAGGACACAAAGAAGGTGAGGTGATATCCTGATTGATATGAAAATGGGATACCACCTTAGGGAGAAATTCCGGAACCGGACGCAGAACTACCCTGTCCTGGTGAAGGACCAGGAAGGGAGTTTGTATGAGAGCGTTGCTAGCTCGGAAAACTCCCCTAAGAGACGAGACCGTTACTAGAAGGCCACTTCCCGTGAAAAACGGGAAGGGAGACATCCTTCAAAGGCTCGAAAGGCGGCATCTGGAGAGCAATTAGAACCTTGTTCAGATCTCAGGGCTCTAACGGCCGCTTGTACGGAGTGCTGAGAAGACAAACTCCCCGTAGGAACGTGCGTACCTGAGGAAGTCGTCGTTTCTGAAAAAATACAGATAGCGCTGAGACTTGTCCCTAAAGGGAACTGAGCGACAACCCATTTTCCTACCTAGATTGCAGGAAGGAAGGAAACATAGACGATGCAACCGGCCAGGGAGAAACACCCTGCGCCGAGCACCGAGATAAGAACATCTTCCACGTCCTGTGGTCAATCTTGGCGGACGTTGGTATGCTAGCCTGTCTCATGGTGGCAACCACGTCCTGAGGTAATCCTGACGACACTAGGTTCCAGGACTCAATGCCACACCATCCGGTTGAGGGCCGTAGAATTCAAATGGAAGAATGGCCCTTGAGACAGCCAGTCTGATTGGTCTGGTAGTGCCCCCGGTTAGCCTACCGTGAGGCACCACAGAACCGAGTACCACAACATCCTCGGCCAATTTGTAGCGACGAGGATGGCGCGGCCGCAGTCGGTCTTGATCTAGCGCAGTACTCTGGGCAACAATGCCAGAGGTGGCACCTAAGGTAGCTGGAACTGCGACCAATGCTGAACTAAGGCGTTTGCCGCCAGAGCTCGATGATTGTGAAACCGTGCCATGAAGCTGGCACATTGTTGTTGTGCCGTGACGCCATTAGATCGACGTCCGGCCTCTGTCAGCGGCGCCAGATCTCCTGAAACCCGTCCGGGTGAGGAGACCATACTCTTTCGGCCACACCTCAGCGACTTAGGAAGTCAGCTTCCTAGTTTCCACACTTGGGATGTGAATTGTGGATATGGTGGATGCCGTGTCTTCCACCCACATCAGAACCTGCCGGACTTCCTGGAAGGCTTGCCGGTTGCGCGTTCTTCCTTGGTGGTTGATGTATGCCACCGCTGTGGAGCTGTCCGACTGAAGTCGGATATGCTTGCTTTCCAGCCGCTGTTGGAAGGATTGTAGGGCAAGATACACTGCTCTGTGTTCAAGAACATTGATCTGAAGAGTGGACTCTTGCTGAGTCCACGTACCCTGAGCGCTGTAGTGGAGAAAAACTGCTCCCCACCCTGATAGACTCGCGTCTGTCGTAACTATCGCCCAGGACGGGGATAGGAAGGACCTTCTTTTTGACCAAGAGGTGAGAAGAAGCCACCACCGTAGAGATTCCTTGGCCGCCTGAGAAAGAACGACGACCCTGTTGAGGGACGTCGACTCCTCGTCCCATTGGCGGAGAATGTCCCATTGTAGTGGACGCAGTAAAACTGCGCGAAAGGAACTGCCTCCATTGCTACCATCTTACGTAGGAAGTGCATGAGGCGTCTCAATGTGTGCGACTGGTTCTTAAAGAAGAGCTTGCAGCCCGTAGTGAATGCTGTTTGTCTAGCGGCAGCTTCACTATCGCTGAGAGAGTAAGAAACTCTATGCCTAGATATGTTATCGATAGGGTCGGGGTCGGATCTGACTTTAAAAAGTTGATGATCCACCCAAAACTCTAGAGAGTCTCCAGCGCAACGTTCGGGCAGTGTTGGCATGTTTCCTAAGAGAGTGCCTTGACAAGTAGATCGTCTAAATACGGGACCACAGAGTGACCCTGAGAGTGCAGGACTGTGACTACTGCTGCCCTGACCTTGGCGAAGACCAGTTGGACTGTCGCTAGCCGGAAGGTAGAGCTACGAACAGAGGGTGTTCGTCTCCTATAACGAAGCGTAGAAACGCTAGTGCTCTGGATCAATCGGCACGTGTGGATAAGCATCCTTGATGCCTAATGATGCTAGGAAATATCCTTGGGACCTTGAGGCGATGACATGGCGGAGGGATTCCATCCGGAACCGCCTGGTGTCCACGAGCTTGCTGAGCATTTTTAGATCCAGAACGGGACGGAACGGCCCGTTGTTATAGGTACCGCAAAGAATTTGGGGTAAAAACCGTGACCTTGTTCCTGAAGAGGAACGGGGGTCATCACTCTTTCTGCCTATAGAGTGCACCCTGTTTGCAGAAGAGCAGCGGCCCGGCCGGGAGGTGGAGAAATTCTGAAGAATCGAGTTGGAGGACGAGAAGTGAGCTCTATCCTGTACCCGTGAGACAGAATGTCTCACACTCAATGGTCATTGACCTATGGCAGCTAAATATCGCCAAGGCGGGAGAGCCTGCTACCGACCGAGGCCGCAAGTCATGAGGAAGCCGCCTTGGAAGCGGGTTTTCAGACTGTCGCTTTTTTGGGCGAGACTGAGCCCGCTAAGAATCTTAGCTCCTCTGATCCTTTTGAGTCCACATTGGACGAGGAAAAATGGGACCTGCCCGAGCCTCGAAAAGGCCGAAAACCCCGACTGCCTCTTGCTCTGTTGGGGTTTGTTGTGTCCGGGCTGAGGAAAGGATGAATCCTTACCCCTGGACTGTTTGATGGTTACTCCAACGCTCACCAAACAGTCGGTCAGCAGAAAAAGGCAACTGGTTAGGCAACCTTTTTTGGAAGCAGAATCTGCCTGCCATTCACTTAACGAGCAGACCAGGCTCTGCTTAAAAACACGGAGTAGCGGAGGCTACCGCCGCACGGTTCGCAGAGTCCAGGACAACCTGAATCGCGTAAGAAACAAATGCAGACATTTGAGAGGTTAAGGATGCCACCTGCGGCACAGATGTACGTGTAACCGTGTCAATCTGTGTAAGACAAGCTGAAATAGCTTGGAGTGCCCCAAGGGAGAGAATGCCGGAGCCAACGGTGCGCCGACAGCCTCATAGATGGCTTTCGACCAGAGATCCATCTGTCTGTCAGTGGCATCTTTGAGTTTGCAGTTCCATCTCCCACTGCAACTATGGATCTAGCTACAAGCCTGGAGATTGGAGGATGCCGCTCGGGACATTGGGTCCAGTCCTTGACCAAGTCAGGGGACAGGGATAACGTGTATCCTAAGCCGTTTGGAGAAGCGCATATCTGGATAAGCGTGGTGTTCCTGGACTGCCTCTCTGAAGGCAGAGTGGTCCAGAAAAATACGTGAAGCTGACTCCTCCACTGGAGGAGCTGTGAGAAATAACCCACATTCTATAGATGGACGCTATAAGATTATTTACTATGGCGTCACAATCAGGTGTATCCAGATTGAGAGCGGTCTCAGGATCAGAATCCTGAGCCGCTACTTCCGCCTCATTACACAGCGAGTCCTTCTGTTAGGACCCTGATGAAACCGAGGCCGCTCATAGCGAGCCCACTTAGGCTGTCTGGGACTGACGTCCGTGCAGAGCCGTGACTCTGGGATGCGTGTGACATTCCCGGAGCTGTTAGTTATTCACACTGAGGGGGGCCATGGATCAATGATTCAACAGTGCCCATATTGTGAGAGACATGTCCGGACTGCTAGGCTTCTAGTATCATAGCCATAGTCTCAGAAAAACTGTCAGTAAATACTGCAGACACCGTCCTCATCCCCTGGCCATTAGTGCATACAATGGGAGTCTATGTACCTGCCGGCCGTATAGCCGTACATGCTGTACCAGCTGTATAGAAAAACATGTGGTTCTGCACCTTTGTTTTACACAGAGAATATGCTGATAACTCCTCCGCATAATCCAGGAGGGTATATACAACGTGCGACCAAACAGTGCAATGTATATAGTACAAGCATATCTATAAGTGCACTTCTGCACTAGTGGGGTTAGCACCACAGGTGCTGCTTAACGCCTGTTACAGCGATTGTGTGACTATCAGAATGCCAGGGTCTTCCACACTTGTCTCTGTATCGTACAGAAACTGACACTAATGGCTGCCGGCGTCCTTGTAGAGAAGGAAGCCGTGGGCGTGCCTGAGAAAGTGCGGGAATCCGGATTCACAGTGCACACAGTGAGAGGGGTGGAGTATGCAAAACATACTCCAGCTCTCAGCTCTGCTCTATGCAGCGTCACGCCCCTACCCTGACTGTCAGGGCTGTGGGCGGTAACGAAGGGAGACTAGGCCCAGAAGCCGGGGACTCGAGTTAACAGCGCGGCCGCCGTAAAAGCGCGGGCCGCGCTGAAGTCCCCGGCGCACCACAAGTGCCAGCCGCGCCGCAGTTCCAGCGGCCGGCGCGACCGATTCATAGAAGTGGCCAGCGTCCCGCCCCTCTCCTGACTGGCAGGTCTGGGGGCGGGAACGAACGGAAGCAGGCCGCAAAAGCCGGGGACTCTAGTTATCAGCGCGGCCGCCGTAAAAGCGCGGGCCGCGCTGAAGTCCCCGGCGCACCACAAGTGCCAGCCGCGCCGCTGCCAGCGGCCGGCGCGACCGATTCCTGGAAGTGGCCAGCGTCCCGCCCCTCTCCTGACTGGCAGGTCTGGGGGCGGGAACGAACGGAAGCAGGCCGCAAAAGCCGGGGACTCTAGTTATCAGCGCGGCCGCCGTAAAAGCGCAGGCCGCGCTGAAGTCCCCGGCGCACTACAAGTGCCAGCCGCGCCGCAGTCCCAGCGGCCGGCGCGACCAATTCCCATAAGTGAGCCTGCTTCAGCAAAGCTGAATGAGGCCATGGCACAGGCGCCGCAGCGCTGATGTCCCCCGGCGCACTACAACACCCAGCATGCTGCGGTGTGAGCGCCAAATGCACGGGGACACAGAGTACCTTGAGGAAGCAGGGCCATGTCCCTGATGTACTCCGCTCCATCCAGCATCTTCTCCAGGGGCTGTAGATGGAGCACGGTCTCAGTGCCTGGAGACCGGTAAATCCCACTTCACCCAGAGCCCTGTAAAAAGGGATGGGGAAGGAATCAGCATGTGGGCTCCTGCCGCCGTACCCGCAATGGGTACCTCAACCTTACAAACACCTCCGACATACAGTGGGGTGAGAAGGGAGCATGCTGGGGACACTATATGTGTCCTCTTTTCTTCCATCCGACATAGTCAGCAGCTGCTGCTGACTAAAAAGTGGAGCTATGCGTGGATGTGTTGCCTCCTTCGCACAAAGCACAAAACTGGTGAGCCAGTGATCCCACTGGGGGTGTATAGCCAGAAGGGGAGGGGCCTTACACTTTTAAGTGTAATACTTTGTGTGGCCTCCAGAGGCAATAGCTATACACCCAATTGTCTGGGTCTCCCAATGGAGCGACAAAGAAAATCACATAAAAGTCATCAGTCTTATGCACCCCAAAATGGTAACCAATCATTAAAATAAATAAATAAATAAATAAATAAAATAAATAACAGCTTGCCCTGACAAAAAAAAAGCCCTTATACAACAGAACCAAAGGAAAAATAAAAAAACATTTCAGAATAGGGCGATACAAAACAAGCTTTTAGGTGTTAAATAGTTATAGTAATATTATTATTATTATTATTATTATTATTATGGTTATTTTTTTATTTACTACTACTATGATGGTTATTATTATTTGTTTTTTTAAAGCAGTACTCTATTTTTTTGTTATTATTTTTTATTTACTACTACTATGATGATGATATTATTATTAGTATTATTATTATTAATTAGTAATAATAATAATAATAAAAGTACTGTATTAAAAAAGAAGGGAATTTTGTTACTTACCGTAAATTCCTTTTCTTCTAGCTCCAATTGGGAGACCCAGACGATTGGGTGTATAGCACTGCCTCCGGAGGCCACACAAAGTATTACACTAAAAAGTGTAAGGCCCCTCCCCTTCTGCCTATACACCCCCCGTGGGATCACGGGCTGCTCAGTTTTAGTGCAAAAGCAAGAAGGAGGAAAGCCAATAACTGGTTAAACAAATTCAATCCGAAGGAACATCGGAGAACTGAAACCATTCAACATGAACAACATGTGTACCCGAACAAACCAAAAATCCCGAAGGAAACAGGGGCGGGTGCTGGGTCTCCCAATTGGAGCTAGAAGAAAAGGAATTTACGGTAAGTAACAAAATTCCCTTCTTCTTCGGCGCTCCATTGGGAGACCCAGACGATTGGGACGTCCAAAAGCAGTCCCTGGGTGGGTAAATTAATACCTCAAGTTTGGACTGTAAAAACAGCCCTTCCCTACATGGAGGCAACCGCCGCCTGCAGGACTCTTCTACTTAGGCTGGCATCCGCCTAAGCGTAGGCATGCACCTGATAACGCTTGGTGAAGGTGTGCAGACTCGCCCAGGTAGCCGCCTGGCACACCTGCTGAGCCGTAGCCTGGTGCCGTAATGCCCAGGACGCACCCACGGCTCTGGTAGAATGGGCCTTCAGCCCTGATGGAACCGGAAGCCCAGCAGAACGGTAGGCTTCAAGGATTGGTTCCTTGATCCATCGAGCCAGGGTGGATTTGGCAGCCTGCGACCCCTTGCGCTGACCAGTGACAAGGACAAAGAGTGCATCCGATCGGCGCAGGGGCGCCGTGCGGGAAATGTAGATTCTGAGTGCTCTTCACCAGATCCAACAATGCAAATCCATTTCATATCGATGAAATGGATAAGGACAAAAGGAAGGTAAGGAGATATCCTGATTGTGATGAAAAGGGGATACCACCTTAGGGAGAAACTCCGGAATCGGGCGCAGCACTACCTTGTCTTGGTGAAACACCAGGAAGGGAGCTTTGGATGACCGCGCTGCTAGCTCGGACACTCTCCGAAGAGACGTGACCGCTACCAGAAAGGCCACTTTCTGTGAAAGTCGAGAAAGTGAAACATCCCTCAGAGGCTCGAAGGGCGGCTTCTGGAGAGCAATTAGTACCCTGTTCAGATCCCATGGGTCTAACGGCCTCAGTACGGAGGGACAATGTGACAAACCCCCTGCAGGAACGTGCGTACCTGAGGAAGTCGTGCTAGGCGCTTCTGAAAGAATACAGACAGCGCTGGAACTTGTCCTTTAAGGGAGCCGAGCAACAAACCTGTTTCCCAACCAGATTGCAGGAAGGAAAGAAAAGTAGGCAATGCAAATGGCCAGGGAGACACTCCCTGAGCAGAGCCCTAAGGTAAGAATATCTTCCACGTCCAGTGGTAGATCTTGGCAGACGTCGGCTTCCTAGCCCGTCACATGGTGGCAATGACGTCATGAGATAATCCTGAAGACGCTAGGATCCAGGACTCAATGGCCACCCAGTCAGGTTCAGGGCCGTAGGATTCAGATGGAAAACGGCCCTTGGGACAGTAAGTTTGGCCGGTCTGGTAGTGCCCACGGCTGGCCGACCGTGAGATGCCACAGATCCGGGTACCACGACCTCCTCTGCCAGTCTGGGGCGACGAGGATGGCGCGGCGGCAATCGGAGCTGATCTTGCGTAGCACTCTGGGCAACAGTGCCAGAGGGGGAAACACATAGGGTAGCTGGAACTGCGACCCATCCTGAACTAAGGCGCCTGCTGCCAGAGCTCGTTGATCGTAAGACCACACCATGAAACTCGTGACCTTGGTGTTGTGCCTAGACGCCATTAGGTCGACGTCCGGCCTCCCCCGAAGGCCCCAGATTTCCTGAAACACGTCCGGGTGCAGAGACCATTCCCCTGCGTCCATACCCTGGCGACTGAGGAAGACTGCTTCCCAGTTTTCTACGCCCGGGATGTGAACTGCGGATATGGTGGATGCTCTGTCTTCCACCCACATCAGAGTCCGCCGGACTTCTTGGGAGGCTTGCCGACTGCGTATTCTGCCTTGGTGGTTGATGTATGCTACCGCTGTGGAGTTGTCCGACTGAACTCGGATCTGCTTGCATTCCAGCCACTGCTGGAAGGCTTGCAGGGCAAGATACACTGCTTAGATTTCCAGAACATTGATCTGAAGGGTGGACTCCTGCTGAGTCCACGTACCCTGAGCCCTGTGGTGGAGAAAGACTATTCTCCACCCTGACAGACTCACGTCTGTCGTGACCACCGTCCAGGATGGGGGTAGGAAGGACCTTCCTTTTGACAATGAGGTGGGAAGAAGTCACCACTGAAGAGAGTCCTTGACCGTCTGAGAAAGGGAGACGTTCCTGTCTAGGGACGTCGACTTCCCATCGCTTTGGCGGAGAATGTCCCATTGAAGTGGACGCAGATGAAACTGCGCGAAAGGGACTGCCTCCATTGCTGCTACCATCTTCGCTAGGAAGTGCATGAGGCGTCTTAAGGGGTGTGACTGGCCTTGAAGGAGAGACTGCACCCCCGTCTGTAGTGAACGCTGGTTGTCCAGCGGAAGCTTCACTATCGCTGAGAGAGTATAAAACTCTATGCCAAGATATGTCAGTGATTGGGTCGGTGTCAGATTTAACTTTGAAAAGTTGATGATCCACCCGAAACTCTGGAGAGTCTCCAGCGCAACGTTCAGGCTGCGTTGGCATGCCTCTTGAGAGGGTGCCTTGACAAGTAGATCGTCCAAGTAAGGGATCACAGAGTGACCCTGAGAGTGCAGGACTGCTACCACTGCTGCCATGACCTTGGTGAAAACCCGTGGGGCTGTCGCCAGACCTAAGGGCAGGTCTACGAACTGAAGATGTCTCTTGATGCTAGGAAATCTCCTTGAGACCTTGAGGCAATGACGGAGCGGAGGGATTCCATCCGGAACCGCCTGGTTTACACTGCTTTTTGAGCAGTTTTAGGTCTAGAACGGAACGGAAGAGCCGTCCTTTTTTGGCACCACAACCAGATTGGAGTAAAAACCGTGACCTTGTTCCTGAAGAGGAACAGGGATTATCACTCCTTCTGCCTGCAGAAGAGCATCGGCTCGGTCGAGAGGTGGGGAAGTTCTGAAGAATCGAGCCGGAGGACGAGAACAAAACTCTATCCTGTACACGTGAGACA
This sequence comes from Anomaloglossus baeobatrachus, assembly GCF_048569485.1. Taxonomy (NCBI): domain Eukaryota; kingdom Metazoa; phylum Chordata; class Amphibia; order Anura; family Aromobatidae; genus Anomaloglossus; species Anomaloglossus baeobatrachus. The sequence continues at coordinate 35,257,715 of NC_134362.1, forward strand.
AAATGTCTCTCACCCACCGGTCTTTGACCTGTGGCAGCTAAATGCCGCCAAAGCGGGAGAGTCTGCCACCGACCGCGGATGCGGAGAGAGAGGGCTGAAAGTCATGAGGAAACCGCCTTGGTAGCGGTTCCTCCGGCTGCCTTCTTTGGGCGTGATTGAGCCCGCCAGGAGTCTGAGCCCCTCTGAGCCTTTTGAGTCCTTTTGGACTAGGAAAATTGGGACCAGCCCGAGCCTGGAAAGGACCGAAACGTCGACTGTCCTTCCTTGGGTTTTGTTTGATCTGGGCTGGTGTAAGGAAGAATCCTTACCCTTGGCCTGTTTAATGATTTCATCCAATCGCTCAGCCAACAGTCTGTCACCAGATAATGGCAAACTGGTTAAGCCCTTTTTGGAAGCAGGAGCTGCCTTCCATTCCCTTAACCCCAAGGGTCTGCGCAAAACCACGGAGTTGGCGTACGCCACCGGCGTACGGCTCGTAGAGTCCAGGACAGCATGAATAGCGTAAGTCGCAATGCATGCGAGGTTAAGGACGCCACCTGCGGCACAGATGTACGTGTGACAGTGTCTATCTGCGCAAGACCAGCTGAAATAGCTTGGAGTGCCCATACGGCTGCGAATGCCGGAGCAAACGACACGCCGATAGCTTCACAGACAGATTTCAACCAGAGGTCCATCTGTCTGTCAATGGCATCTTTAAGTGAAGTCCCATCTTCCACTGCAACTATGGAGGATGGCGCGGCGGAGAAAAGCTTGTCTGGATAAGCGTAGTGTTTCTGGACTGCTCCTCTGAGTCAGAGAGGCCCAAAAAGTACTGAATTTACGCTTGGGATACCTGAAATGGAATTTCTCCTGCTGAAGCTGCCTCCTCCACTGGAGGGGCTGAGGGAGAAATATCCACCAGTGTATTGATGGGCGCTATGAGATCATTCACCATGGCGTCCCATTAGGAGCATCCAGAATGAAAGCGGTCTCAGGATCAGAAACCTGATCAGCTACCTCATCATACAGAGAATCCTCTCGCTGAGACCCTGACCAGTGTGTGAAGTCGAGGGTCTCTCCCAGCGAGCTCGCTTAGGCTGTCTGGGACTGTCGTCCGTGTCAGAGCCTTCAGTCTGGGATGTATGGGACCCCCTTGGAGCACGGATTAGTTCCAACTGAGGGAGACCGGGGAGCCTTGATTCAACAATGCCCATGGTCTGAGTCACCGCCCTGGACTGCAAAGTTGCTAGAATTTTGTTCATAGTCCAAGACATTTTATCAGCAAAAAAACTGCAAACTCTGTCCTCTGGACAGTTTCACAGGTGGCCCTCTCTGGGCCACCACTAGCAGAGACTCTACCCATTAGGGGTTAGTGGAACCTGCCGGTAAAACAGCCTCACGTGCGGTACAGACAGCATTGAAAGCCTGTGCCTTGGCCCCCTTGCTCTATGCTGACGACATGCTGTTGTCTCCTCAGAGCTATCTAGGGGTATATCGCCAAGAAGCGACCGTACAGCCACAAGTCTCAGCCGCGCCGCAGCCTCCAGCGCGGCAGTTTCCCACAGATAAACTCACTCAGCTAAGCTGCAGTGAGTATAGTCCAAGCGCGCAGCGCTGTTGTCCTCGGCGCACTAACACGCCCAGCAATGCTGGCGTGTGTCTGTGTATGGTCTTGCAAATATAAGTACAAGGATAAAGTACACAAAAAAACACTGTGGCAATAGTGGGGTCAGCACCAAGGTGCTGCTTACCGCCCGCATAAGCGGGTAAGTGGTCGCCAGAATCCCTTTGCTGGGTCTCCCAGAGCCTGTGTCCGTTCTCCAGCTTAGATTGCCTGCAGGAATGGCTGCCGGCGTCCTGTGAAGAGGGGCGGGCCGTGGGCGTGCCCCAGACAAGAGCGGGAAACTGGCGTCCCCCTGTGCCCAGTGAGAGGGCTGGAGTATGTAAATAAGACTCCAGCCCTCGGCGCTGATCATTGTACAGCGTCTCGCCCCTTCCCTGACTGGCAGGGTTGGGGGCGGGAACGAAACGTAACTAGGCCGCAAAAGCCGGGGACTAGATTTATAAGCGCTGCCGTCGTAAAAGCACGGCAGCGCGAAAGTCCCCGGCGCACCACAAGTCTCAGCCGCGCCGCAGCTCCAGCAGCGGCTGGCGCGGTAGTTCCCGACACATAAACTCACTCAGCTAAGCTGCAGTGAGTAAAGCCCAAGCGCGCAGCGCTACTGTCCCCGGCGCACTAACACACCCAGCAACGCTGGAGTGTGTCTGTGCATAGACTGTACGGGGACACAGAGTACCTTAACGTTGCAGGGCCTGTCCCTGACGATACTCCGCTCCATTCCAGCAGGATCTCCGGGTCTGTGGATGGAGCCCGGCCTCAGAGCCTGGAGGCCGGTAAGATCCCACTTCACCAGAGCCCTCAGGGGGATGGGGAAGGAAAGCAGCATGTGGGCTCCAGCCTCCGTACCCGCAATGGGTACCTCAACCTTAACAAACACCGCCGACAAGAGTGGGGTGAGAAGGGAGCATGCTGGGGGCCCTAGTATGGGCCCTCTTTTCTTCCATCCGACATAGTCAGCAGCTGCTGCTGACTAAAACAGTGGAGCTATGCGTGGATGTCTGACCTCCTTCGCACAAAGCTTGAAAACTGAGCAGCCCGTGATCCCACGGGGGGTGTATAGGCAGAAGGGGAGGGGCCTTACACTTTTTAGTGTAATACTTTGTGTGGCCTCCGGAGGCAGTAGCTATACACCCAATCGTCTGGGTCTCCCAATGGAGCGCCGAAGAAATAAATATTATTGTTATTATTATTTAAAGCAGTAAGACATAATAAAAAACAACTTTATAAAAGTTGGTATCACCATGATTGTAATGATCTGCAGAATACAAGTAAAGTCATTGTTACTGCACAAAGATTGAACATTTTTACTAAGGTTCTTGGAAGATGGGGAGGGAAAAAAATGAAAGACGAAAAGGATTAAATCTAATGTGATATGATTGATGACAAAAGAAATTATATCATAATTAGTCAGTGACGGTTACCGTACTTATGATAAATCGGTCACGCACCTGATTTTTCTATTAATATGTAATGCTTTTGCCAATAGTTTAGCTCCAGCGTCTCCCATTGAATTTCCACTGATATCCAGCCTGGTGAGGTTGTTGCTGTTCCTCAGGGCCTGCAGGATAACATGGATTCCTGACTTTAATCTTGAATCAGCCAGAGACAGAGAATTAATTGTCTAAAAGGAAATAAAATAATGTGAAATTAAAAAGAAAATTATATATACATATATATATATATATATATATATATATATATATATATATATATATATATATATACATAACATATATATATATATATATATATATATATATATATATATATATATATAAATATAATTTATATAAATATATTATACGGTATTTATGTATTATATATATATATATGTATATATATATATATATATATATATATATATAAAACTTTAGATGATATGCAAAATATTAAAAAAAAATGTAACACAATAGACAACATAATACACACAAAATATTGAAGCACCTTTGGGTGAAATATTGAGATTGTGTTTTTTATGCATTTTTGTCCTGCTCCCATGGAAGCCTTTAGTGAAAAAAACATGGAAAAAAAAACAAAACAATCAACTTTATAGGCATAAAGGGTGTGAGTTTTTAGGAAATCACATCCACTTTAGGTGAACTTTTAATAATAATAATAATAATAATAATAATAATAATAATAATAATAATATTTATTCATTTATATAGCACTATTAATTCCCCAGCGCTTTACATACATTGGCTTTTAATCATAGAGTTTCTGCACAAAATTAAAATCACAATGGAAAAATGGCAGTGGGGTCCTTGACTATGGAATCTGCTTTCCATAGCTGACAAAAGTGTCCAATTTTTCCCCTTCGATATTAGGGAAGATATGAAAAATAACTATAAAAAAATGGAGTGTAGACAGCACCAGCCGCTGGGCACAGTGATTGGCTGCAGCGGTGATGTAGGCTGTAGTCGTGACATCACTCCTGCAGGCAGTAAACAGAGGTCGGAACTGCAGGGGAAAAGTGGCGCTGGACTTACGGAGGGTAAATATTGGGGCGTTCATTGTTTTAAACCCAAAGGGGTTGTCTGGGACTTTTATATTGATGGCCTTATCCTAAGGATAGGTCATTATCTGATTGGTGGGGAACACCTGGGAGCCCCAGTGATCTGCTGTTCCTGGTAGCGGGGGCGGCTGGATATGCTCAGTTGCACACGGCACCATCAAGTACTGTATATAGTGGTGGTGGCCAGGTAGTGTCCATCCACCCCCTATTGGGCACATGTGCAGTACCAGCTGTGACCACTATGCACTAGACAGTGCAGTGCACTTCCGCTCCGCAAATGAGCGCATCTGGCCACCACCGGGAACAAACAATCAACAGGGATGCCGAGTGTCGCACCCCGCCGATCAGATATCCTAAGGATAAGGCCATCGGTATAACAATCCAGGACTTCACATCTGCAGGCACTTGCCATTTAACAATCAATGCAAAAAAAATCAATATAAGTTTTCTAGCGTTTTTATATGGCTGTTCAGCTTATTAAATACCTACACAGTCATCATCTTGCAGCAGTTGAACAATTCGGTGAAGTATATCGGTGACGGACGTGCTAAAATAGAAAAAAAAAGTATTAACAACACTTCTTAAAAAAAAACAAAAAACTGAAAAAACCCCAAAGTAACAAAATCTAATCTATAGCACATATACGATTAGTATTCTACAGATATGGTTAGCAATGGGTAAAAATAATATATTAAATTAATGAAATATATGAAAAATAAAATGTGACTTGATGTAGAGGTGGGGAATATGGCAAAATACATTTACATAAAGATACCTGGAGGAATGCAATGATATACCTTTCATGAACTATTCTTCCTCCCTTCATTCCTTCTTATCCCCCTGATATGCTGTGTGCAGCCTGATCCAAGTTTCAGATTTTCTTTTGTGGGAGTGTCCCTCCCAGTAATACAGGCTGGATGTCAGCTCTTTGTATATTCAGGGTGTTGCAGCTTTCTTTACCTTACATGTAAGCACAGCTTCTATCTAGCATTTATTTCCTCCTTGTCCACTTTCCTTCTTTTTTTATAGCCTTATAACTTATATAGACTACATCGGCAATGTGTTTGTATGTTCTCCCCTTGTTTGTGTGGGTTTCCTCCGAGGTCTCCGGTCCTCCCACACTCCAAAGACATAATGATAGGAAATGTAGATTGTGAGCCCCAATGGGGACAGTGATGATGTCTGTAAAGCGCTGTAGAATTAATGGGGCTATATAAGTGAATAAATATTATTATTATTATTATGCCTATTTTTTCTGCCCTCCCTGAGACTGCACATGCTTTTTCCCCTGTCCACACTTAAGAGCTCTGTTTTCACCCTCCCTGTTTCTATCTCCAGCAATGAAAGCCATACAGAATAGATCACTGCAAGCAATCTACAGCAGCAAGACATTAGAATATTTTTAATGAAAACTATATATATATATATATATATATATATATAATTGCTTAACTTTGCAATTCAGATGTAAAAAATTGTAAGCAAATGTGTGCATAGCCTTTAATTAGCAGACACTTCTATGATAAATCAAAACTCATCTGGTTATAATCCGATGATATGAAAGTATATTAAAGAAGGTAAAATATATTTGCAATAAGCGTCTTGTACATTAGTTAGCATTTGGAGGGTGACAGACTCCCTTTAAGAGTCAGTAAAGGGAATATACAATTTTGCGGGAGGTTTGGTGTGGTACTGAGCATGCTCCACAATACCTGACCCCACCAACAACAAAAAATATCCGGAACAATGTGATGTCCTTATATTGGAAGTAGAAATGTCACAGTTCTCATAGCTCAGATGTTCTTTGACAACCATAGAACAGAATTGCCTTATTAAATACACAAATGTATAATACTCACTTAAACTTTGAATTGAAGTTTTTGCCCAGAGACAAATGTTTTATGGATTTACTTCTTCCAACTGATAAGATCAGTGTTACCATTTCAGAGTTAAAATCTACAGGGTCAAATAAAAGAATTACTAAAAGGTTTGGACTGGCCCACCAGCATACTGGAGAATTCCCTTGTGGGCCCCTATGCAGGATTAAGCTATTTATTTCCCTACGTTAACAGTATTTAGCCTAATATGTTTCAAACACTATGTACAGACGAAAATATCATCTTCATTCAACCAACAAACAACCTACTTTATTATTATATAGCAGTATGTATCAATTTGCGAATGAGGATACTGTAATATTTGTATGTAGCTGAACAGTGGGCTTCTGGAGTCAATATTACTCTGGAGTATCTCAGCTCCTAAAGGCTGATTACACGCAGCAACATCGCTAGCGATGTCGCTCGTGAAAGCACCCGCCCCCCGTCGCTTGTGCGTCACGGACAAATCGCTGCCCGTGGCGCACAATATCACTAGGACGCGTAAAATGGACTTACCTTCCTACCGACGTCACTGTGGGCGGCGAGCAACCTGTTTTTTAAGGGGCAGGTTCGTGCGCCATCACAGCAACGACACACAGCGGCCCGCCATTAGAAGCAGAGGGGCGAAGACCAGCCGCATTAACGACACGCCCACCTCGTTGCCGAAGGACACAGGTACGGTGTTGTTCCTCGTTCCCAGGGTGTCACACGTAGCGATGTGTGCTGCCTCAGGAAAAACAAATACAAATACCGGAACCTCTGTCTACAACAATAACAGCCGGTGAAGACACACGGAACAAGAAACCTGCCAACAGGCAATAGGGAGGGTGCTGGGTCTCCCATGACGGAACTATAAGAAAAAGAATTTACGGTAAGTAACATAATTCTCTTTTTCTTTATCGTTCCTTATGGGAGACCCAGACCATGGGACGTTCAAAAGCAGTCCATGGGTGGGAATAAACAGACAACTGAGAAGCAGGCAAAACCTAACTTCACAAATGGGCGACAGACGCCGGAAAGATGCGTCTGCCCAAGCCCGCGTCTGCCAAAGCATGAGCATGCCTTGGGTAGTGCTTCGAAAAAGTATGCAGACTAATTCGAGCTGCAGTCTGACAGACCTACTGAGCCGTAGCCTGGTGCCTGAAAGCCCAAAAAGGCGCCGACAGGTCTGATCAAATGTGCTCTGATCCCCGGCGGGGAAGGCACTTGAGTACACTTGTAGGTCTCGGAAATGGCCGACCTAAGCCAACGAACCAGGGTCGGCTTAGATGCCGAGAGACCGCTACGCTGACTAGCAGTCAGCACCAGAGAGAGGTGCACCGCCTAATAACGGCGGTGCGAGACACATATATCCGGAGCGCCCGCACCAGATCCAGGATATGCAACGCTTCCTCAAGCGATGAACAGGAGCCGGACAAAAGGAAGGCAGGAAAATTGCCCCGGATAAGGTGGAAGCAGTAAGCACCTTAGGGAAAAAAGTCCGGAGTCGGACGGAGACCACCTTGTCTTGATGCAAAAGACCAAAAAAGGGGGTGACTCCGAGAGAGTGCAGCCAGAACTCTCTGGCGGGAAATTATAGCCACTAGAAAGACTACTTTCTGTGAAAGATGAAACAAAGAAACCTCCCCAAGAGGCGTAAAGGGGGGTTTCCGGGAACCGGGAGGACCGGATTAAGGTCCCAGGGCTCCATAGGCCGCCGGAAAGGCGGAATGATGTGAGATGCGCCCTTAAAGGAGCGCACCGGAGCCAGCCGGACGATACGCCGCTGTCACATACTGACAGAGCCGAGACCTGTCCCTTAATGAGGGATAGTCCTAGCTGTAGACCGGACTGTGGAAGGGACAGGAGGGTCGGCAAGGCCAAAAAGGTCAAAGGACACTTTGGAGCTCGAGTCATAGCGGAGATGACTTCAGGAAGGATACCAGAAGTCGCCAAGATCCAGGACTCAAGAGCTACGCCGTCAATCTGAGAATCCAGAATTCTGACGGAAAAAACGGACCTTTTGAGAAAAGGTCTGGACGGTCCGGAAGATGCCATGGCAACCCAACGGACAGAAGGAGCAGGTCAGAGTACCAAGCCTGCCTGGGTCAGTCTGGAGTATGAGAATGACCCGACGGCCCCCTTTACTGATCTTGCGCAGGACTCTGGACAAGAGGTAGAGGGTGAAATACGTAAAGAGACGAAGCTGGGATCAAACATGAACCAGTGTGTCTACCGCAAAACCTGAGGATTGTGGACCACGGTTGGACAGCTGAAATAGTCTGCCTCGCAGTTTTCACATCTAGGATGTGGGCTGCGGATACGGTGGACTAGGAGTCCCTTGTCCACTGAAGAATGTTGAGCCGCCAAGATTGCCAGGTGGCTGAGTGTCCCGCCCTGGAAGCTGATGTAGGAAAACGCTGTCACGTTGTCCGACTGGACTCGAATGTGCCTAGCCGCCAACAGATGGTGAAGGCTTAGAGAGCTAGAAATACAGCTCTGATTTCCAGCACATTGATCCAGAGGGCTGATTCGGACAGAGTCCAAGCGCCCTGCGCTCCACGGTGGAGATATACTGCTCCCAGGGCGGATAGACTAGCATCCTGGTGAGGATCACCCGGGACGGGGCCAGGAAGGAGCGCCCCTGAGACAGAGTGGCCGAAGCCACCACTGAAACGAGCCTCTGGTCAGTGGCGAAGCCACCACCCCGTGGGAGGAGGGAGTTCGCTTGTACAGCGGAAAACATCCAGTCTCAGAGGACGCAGGAGAAACTGGGCAAGGAATCGCTTCCATTGACGCCACCGTCTGACCAGCACCTGTATATGGTGTCTGATAGAACGACGTCGACCGCCAGCGGAGGGACTACTGATCGACTAAGAGCAGCTTCACAAGTGCCGACAGAGTCTCGAATTGCGTCCCTGAGAACCTCTGGTTCGAAGTCAGAGTGGACTTGGGCAGAAAGACAAGCCACCCGAATAGGTTAGAGTGGCGAGAGTGAGCGAAGCACTCTGCTAAGAGTCAGCACTGGATGAAGCCCCGACAAGAAGGCCGTCCAGGGCAAAAGATCACTGCCAATCCCTAGGGGTGCAGGACCCTAATCACAGCTGCCCCAATGAGAATACTCGAGGGGCCGTGGCTAACCCCAAGGGAAGAGCCACGAATTGGAACACTCCGATTGTCAAAACGTAGTCAACGCTGGTGTGAAACTGCGATTGACCCCTGCAGATAGGCATCTCTGATGCCGATGGCTGCTAGGGAATCTCCTTGGGTTCTTGATTGATCCGGTGAAAAACACACGGAACAAGACCGAGACTCCATGTGAAAACGCCACACCTGACTATGCTTGAAAAGCTAAAGATCCAGGTCGGAAGGCACCGCCCTCTTCGGGGACTAGGAATAGATTTAAGCAAAAATCTCAGAACCGTTCCCAGTCGGGAACCGGTACAATTACTCCATTGGCTTGCAAGAAATGCCACGGCCTGTGAGAAGGCGGCGGCCTTGGAGCCGGGAGGAGTTGACAGAAAAAATCTGTTTGGCGGGTGGACAGAATTCCATCCTGTAGCCATGGGAGATATAATCCCGCCCCCACTGAACGGAGAAGTGTTAGAACCATACGTCGCCAAGTGGAGAGAGCCTGCCACCGACCAAGGAGGTTGTTGGCGTGGCTAGATAGCTCGGAGGAAGCTGACTCAGTGGCAGCATCTCCTGCGGTCTTCTGAAGACGCAGCTTCGAGCCATTTGGTTCTATGAACCTAGGCCGAGCTAGAGGACGATCAGATGGAGGAACGGAAACCACCGAAACCTCAACTGATTCCTGCCCTGGACAGGTTCCCTGGTTTAGGTTTGTGGCAAGGAAGAACACTCCCCGCCAAGAGCTTCCTTAATTTCATCCAGTTGGTTCCGAAGAAACTGGTCCCACCAAAGGGGAGCCCAGCAAGGAACCTCTATAGAGGCATCTGCCTTCCATTTCCGAAGCCACAGGAGCCTGCGGATAGCGAGGAAAGTAGCCAAGACCACCGCCGTGCGGTGTCCAGCATGGCAGACCTGGCATAGGATGAAAAGACTGAAGTCTGGAAGTTCAGGCAACCGTTTTGGGCATAGAGTCCCTGTGAGGGAATGCATCTCCTCCAGAGAAGCAGAGAAGGTACAAAAAAACCGCACTGATGTAAAGCTGAGGAGAACGAAGCTCCTGCCGCCCCCATACCGACTTGGCCAAAAGGACAACCGGGCGGACCGCAAAACCTTAAGTGAGGAGCCATCAGCCACTGACATAACGGTCCGGGCTGAGCCACCTGATGTGAATGAGCCCACGTCTTGACCACCATTGGTGGACAGGGGAAACACAGTCCTCAGAATCACGCTTCATGGGAAGCGACTGTCAGAGCGGACCCTGGGCTTGGTCATAGGGGCCTGAAAACTGGAGTGGTTAAGGAACACACGTTGTGTTCTCCTAGGTAAGGTAACTCCGGCGGATTGAGGTCCAGTACAAAATTAATGTACCGTGGGATCCTTATAGAGGTGCCGTCAGCCACTGATACAACTATCCGGGCTGAAAGTCTAGACACCGGAGTGGCCACCCTTGGCGAATGAGTACACTCCTTGACCACCTCTGATGGGAGGGGGAAACAGGCAGCAGAACCCCGCTGTGGGGTCTGCAGGACAGGCTGTGGGCTTGGACGCAGCGGGCTGAAAACTGGAGTGGTTAAGGAACACACTCCTCGTCCTGTTAAAGGTATACTGATGCCTTTCTGCCAGCGGGGAATACTCCCCTGATACAGGCGGATGGAGGTCCAGTACAAGTATAATGGACGCAATCCAATCATTCGCATCTGCGTCACCTACGGACGGATCAATGTACATAAAGTAGCGTCCGAGCCCCTGGTAGAGACATCCTCCTCGTCCAGTGAGTCAGCTCGTAATCGGAGCTGCGAGACGGGGAGGACAGGGGACCCTGCGTCTCCCTGTCAGGAGGACGGGGTCTGAGCCCAGAAGGAGAGTCCCTTGTGAGCTTTGCTGAGCGAGCTGAAGCAGAAAACGCCCTGAGAAGGGGGCTGCATGCTCAGCAGATGCCGGGACAGCCGACCCCTGGAAATAGGATTCCCCCAGGGGTCAGCCACTGAAACCGGAGCAGCTGGAGGGACCATTAATGAGCCTCCAAGCTGAGGGGCCACAGTGGTTATGAGCTCGGTACAGCCGTATGAGACTACCTGCAGTGGATAATAAAAACAGCCTGCAGCCTCGCTCTGTGAGACATGCTGCAGAGGTGGGGGCTCTGTCTAGAATGGCCCCCAGCAATATAAACGGATAAAATAAGCAGCTGCACAAACCGGAGGTCGTGGCTGCAGATCGTGTAAACAGACATGTCTGTGCCCTCTATCCCTCAGCCCAGGCCCCCACCTGTCACAGCGTGGAATCTCTGTGCCTATGCAGGCACAGAGAACGCTGAGAAAATGGCGACCGGAGCGAGGAGAAGGGGCGGGGCCTACTCTGAGAGCGGCAAATGAGGTAGCCAGGGGAGGGAATCCTTCCTCAGTGAGGAGTGTCCCTTCCCTTGTGCTGCACAGCCGCTGGGCGGAGCCACACTGTCCCTCTGCCTGACTGACATGCAGAGACAGTGGGAAACCGAAACTAGGCCTCAGGCGAAGCCGGGGCCAAGAGTAAAACATGCGGCCGGCGTGCAGGCACCATCGGCGCGGTTCTCCAGTGAAAACTGGAGAACCGGCCGGAAACGTTAACACCAAACATAAAAACACACTCCCCCAATAATAAACATAAAGGACCCCTGGAAAGACCACTTTCTGTGGTAATAACGTCTCATATACTTAGCTTGTGAGACGCAGGTTGCCAGGTTCCTGGGGGGTGATAGCTCCGTCCAGCAGGATCCTGCAAAAGGGCTGCGGATGGAGACCGGTCTCCTGCAAAGCAGTGAGAACCGTGTTGGCTCCCACTTCAAGCCAGAGCCCCAGCATGGGATGGTGAAGGAGCGCGGCATGAGAAGGCTCCAGCCTTGGAAAATCAACCTTAACAGCACCGCCGACACAGTGGGGTGAGAAGGGACATGCCGGGAGTCCAGCTGGACCCGCTTTTCTTCCAAATCTTTGATCCAGAAGGAAAAATCAAAAATCAAAATCAGAGATGCATGTGTGTGTGATCCTCCTGAAACACAAAGCATTGAACTGGCTAGGACTGGCTAGCAGGGGGTGTATATGCTAGGAGGGAGGAGCTACACGTTTTGAGTGTAGTAACTTTGTGTGTCCTCCGGGGGCAGTAGCTATACACCCATGGTCTGGGTCTCCCATAGGAACGATAAAGAAAAAATATTTTTTCTATATAACCAGACTACAAAATTATCTAAAAACATATTTTGTTAAAAAACATAACTATTATAGTATTAATTACATCAATTGTTATTGTACCTACTTATATGCTACATACCATTAGCAGATATATCCAGCGAACTCACAGACGTGACATCAAAGATCATGTCCTGTATCACTTGTGCACCCGATGAGCGGAGCTTAGAAAAAACAAACAAAACAAAAAAAATTGCATTCAGCCAGATAATGTCCCAGCAGTGGACTTAAGGAAAATTGCGCCCGGAGGTGGCGCATGCGCAGATGAGATCTCGGCTTGTCATTGAGCCGGTAGGTCAAGCTGCGCCTGCACCGACTACAGATGCTGTTTCTTTGAACCCGCAACGCCAACAGCTTCTGGATGTTCCTGCCTCAAAGCGCCCGCAGCGAGCATCCGGGACACCCACGGCACCGCCCACAGCATCGCCCTATTCCACCACCACCCCTGCCTCCTGTGATCTCGCTCCACCACCACTGTCACACCCTGGCACCGTAAATTGTTCTTTAAAAACCCGCAATACAGTGAAGCCACAATAAGTGAACCATCCTATAGTGAGGGATGACTGTAAGAGAAAAATCACACTGCACTCACGGTACACCGGTGTACCACGAGTGCAGGGCGGGAATCGCAATAGCCGACTACGGAGGAGAGAGGGAGATAAATCCCTCCCTTCTCACCACAGCGCTGGCCCGCCCCTCCTCAGCGCTCGCCCGCCCCTCCTCTGAGCCGGCCAGCCCCCTGCAGCTGAGGTCCGCTCGCACAGTTGGACCTCAGTCGCAGGGACACTCACATGACACTCGACTCCTGCTGTGCTGCCAGCGTGAGCTGCGTGTCCTGCGAGGATCACACTAGTGTCCCGTGTAGCCCCGGCCAAGTAATAAACATACCTCACAGTTACTCAGGTCCATGTGAAGATCAGATATTTTCTCATTACTTGCCAAGCCTTGGAACATTGCTCTGCATTACAAAGGAGCAGAATGTTGATAATATAATCAAATTCTCAAAGAAACAATCCTTGACAGGCAGCATTATATACCGACTGTGAAGAGCCAAAAGAGGATGAGCTATAAAGGGTAAGGGCACAGGGGAAGGTATTAAAGTGGTGTTCAGGACTGTGGACACATTTACACAATCACCCTAGGTAACTATAGATTATGGAATCATGACAGTATGCAATGTGCACATGCTGTTAGGATTTACCAATATTCGCAGTGCAAGTGAGTGGTTACACAGAATTGTGATTTGCATACAAGTCAGCATATGACCCCAACTATGGAAATGGTAGATTTGCATTCACAGACTGGCTCTATTGCACTGCAAATATTGGGGAATCCTGACAGTGTGCGCATTGAGTATCTATAATAAGTGCAGGGATTCCAGTCGCACCCAGGACTTGGAGCCCAAAAATGTCCCTTTGGCCAATATGGGAAGACTAATACTATTAAAGATCTGTCAAAGCTGAGGATCTTGTTGGAAATTTTGTATTGGGGCCCACGAGTTTTAAGTTATGACACTGTAACAATTTGGTACTATGCAGCCGCAGAGCATCAAAAATCCTGGTTAGTCTAAAGGCCGCTTTACACGCAATGATATCACTAACGAGATATCGCTGGGGTCACGGAATTCGTGACGCACATCCGGCCTCGTTAGCGACGTCGTTGCGTGTGACACCTACGAGCGACCGCTAACGATCGCAAAGAAGGGAATTTTGTTACTTACCGTAAATTCCTTTTCTTCTAGCTCCTATTGGGAGACCCAGACGATTGGGTGTATAGTACTGCCTCCGGAGGCCACACAAAGCATTACACTAAAAAGTGTAAGGCCCCTCCCCTTCTGGCTATACACCCCCCGTGGGATCACGGGCTGATCAGTTTTAGTGCTAAAGCAAGAAGGAGGAAAGCCAATAACTGGTTTAAACAAATTCACTCCGAAGTAACATCGGAGAACTGAAAACCATTCAACATGAACAACATGTGTACCCGAAAACAACCAAAAATCCCGAAGGACAACAGGGCGGGTGCTGGGTCTCCCAATAGGAGCTAGAAGAAAAGGAATTTACGGTAAGTAACAAAATTCCCTTCTTCTTCGGCGCTCCATTGGGAGACCCAGACGATTGGGACGTCCAAAAGCTGTCCCTGGGTGGGTAAAGAAATACCTCATGTTAGAGCTGCAAAGACAGCCCTCCCCTACGGGGAGGCAACTGCCACCTGCAGGACTCTTCTACCTAGGCTGGCGTCCGCCGAAGCATAGGTATGCACCTGATAATGTTTGGTGAAAGTGTGCAGACTCGACCAGGTAGCTGCCTGGCACACCTGTTGAGCCGTAGCCTGGTGTCGTAATGCCCAGGACGCACCCACGGCTCTGGTAGAATGGGCCTTCAGCCCTGATGGAACCGGAAGCCCAGCAGAACGGTAGGCTTCAAGAATTGGTTCTTTGATCCATCGAGCCAAGGTGGCTTTGGAAGCCTGCGACCCTTTGCGCTTACCAGCGACAAGGACAAAGAGTGCATCCGAGCGGCGCAGGGGCGCCGTGCGGGAAATGTAGATTCTGAGTGCTCTCACCAGATCCAACAAATGTAAATCCTTTTCATACCGATGAACTGCATGCGGATAAAAGGAAGGCAAGGAGATATCCTGATTAAGATGAAAAGAGGATACCACCTTAGGGAGAAACTCCTGAATAGGGCGCAGCACTACCTTGTCCTGGTGGAACACCAGAAAAAAGGAGCTTTGGATGACAGCGCTGCTAGTTCAGACACTCTCCGAAGAGACGTGACCGCTACCAGAAAGGCCACTTTCTGTGAGAGTCGAGAAAGTGACACATCCCTCAGAGGCTCGAAGGGCGGCTTCTGGAGAGCAACAAGGACCTTGTTTAGATCCCACGGATCTAACGGCCGCCTGTACGGAGGGACGATATGACAAACCCCCTGCAGGAACGTGCGCACCTGAGAAAGTCGTGCTAGACGCTTCTGAAAAAACACGGATAGTGCCGAGACTTGCCCTTTAAGGGAGCCGAGCGACAAGCCCTTTTCCAACCCAGATTGCAGGAAGGAAAGAACAACAGGTAACGCGAATGGCCAGGGGGATACTCCTTGTGCAGAGCACCAGGATAAGAAAACCTTCCACGTTCTGTGGTAGATCTTAGCAGAAGTGGACTTCCTAGCCTGTCTCATGGTGGCCACGACCCCTTGGGGTAATCCTGAAGACGCTAGGATCCAGGACTCAATGGCCACACAGTCAGGTTCAGGGCCGCAGAATTCCGATGGAAAAACGGCCCT
Organism: Anomaloglossus baeobatrachus; assembly: GCF_048569485.1. Classification (NCBI taxonomy): domain Eukaryota; kingdom Metazoa; phylum Chordata; class Amphibia; order Anura; family Aromobatidae; genus Anomaloglossus; species Anomaloglossus baeobatrachus. The sequence continues at coordinate 35,273,317 of NC_134362.1, forward strand.
TGGGACAGTAAGTCTGGACGGTCTGGTAGTGCCCACGGTTGGCCGACCGTGAGATGCCACAGATCCGGGTACCACGACCTCCTCGGCCAGTCTGGGGCGACGAGTATGACGCGGCCGCAATCGGATCTGATCTTGCGTAACACTCTGGGCAAGAGTGCCAGAGGTGGAAACACATAAGGGAGCCGGAACTGCGACCAATCTTGCACTAAGGCGTCTGCCGCCAGAGCTCTTTGATCGCGAGACCGCGCTATGAAGGTCGGGACCTTGTTGTTGTGCCGAGACGCCATTAGGTCGACGTCCGGCACCCCCCAGCGGCGGCAGATTTCCTGAAACACGTCCGGGTGAAGGGACCATTCCCCTGCGTCCATGCCCTGGCGACTGAGGAAGTCTGCTTCCCAGTTTTCGACGCCCGGGATGTGAACTGCTGATATGGTGGATGCTCTTTCCTCCACCCACATCAGAATCCGCCTGACTTCCTGGAAGGCTTGCCGACTGCGTGTCCCTCCTTGGTGGTTGATGTATGCCACCGCTGTGGAGTTGTCCGACTGAATTCGGATCTGCTTTCCTTCCAGCCACTGCTGGAAGGCTAGTAGGGCAAGATACACTGCCCTGATTTCCAGAACATTGATCTGAAGGGTGGACTCCTGCTGAGTCCACGTCCCTTGAGCCCTGTGGTGGAGAAAAACTGCTCCCCACCCTGACAGACTCGCGTCTGTCGTGACCACTGCCCAGGATGGGGGTAGGAAGGATCTTCCCTGTGATAATGAGGTGGGAAGAAGCCACCATTGCAGATAGTCCTTGGCCGTCTGAGAAAGGGAGACTTTCCTGTCTAGGGAAGTTGTCTTCCCGTCCCATTGGCGGAGAATGTCCCATTGAAGTGGGCGCAGATGAAACTGCGCGAACGGGACTGCCTCCATTGCTGCCACCATCTTCCCTAGGAAGTGCATGAGGCGCCTTAAGGGGTGCGACTGACCCTGAAGGAGAGATTGTACCCCTGTCTGTAGTGACCGCTGCTTGTCCAGCGGAAGCTTCACTATCGCTGAGAGAGTATGAAACTCCATGCCAAGATACGTTAGTGATTGAGTCGGTGACAGATTTGACTTTGAAAAGTTGATGATCCACCCGAAAGTCTGGAGAGTCTCCAGCGCAACATTCAGGCTGAGTTGGCATGCCTCTTGAGAGGGTGCTTTGACAAGTAGATCGTCTAAGTAAGGGATCACCGAATGTCCCTGAGAATGCAAGACTGCTACCACTGCCGCCATGACCTTGGTGAAAACCCGTGGGGCTGTCGCCAGACCAAATGGCAGAGCTACGAACTGGAGATGGTCGTCTCCTATCACGAAACGTAGAAAGCGTTGGTGCTCTGTAGCAATCGGCACGTGGAGATAAGCATCTTTGATGTCTATTGATGCAAGGAAATCTCCTTGAGACATTGAGGCAATGACTGAGCGGAGGGATTCCATCCGGAACCGTCTGGCGTTCACATGCTTGTTGAGCAGCTTTAGGTCCAGAACAGGACGAAACGAGACGTCCTTTTTTGGAACCACAAAGAGATTGGAGTAAAAACCTTGCCCTTGTTCCTGCAGAGGAACAGGGATCACCACTCCTTCTGCTTTTAGTGAGCACACCGCCTGCAGAAGGGCATCTGCTCGGTCGGGATGTGGGGAGGTTCTGAAGAACCGAGGCGGAGGACGAGAACTGAACTCTATCCTGTACCCGTGAGACAAAATGTCTGTTACCCACCGGTCTTTGACCTGTGGCAGCCAAATGTCGCAAAAGCGGGAGAGCCTGCCACCGACCGAGGATGCGGAGGGAGGAGGCCGAAAGTCATGAGGCAGCCGCCTTGGAAGCGGTTCCTCCGGTTGCTTTCTTGGGGCGTGAGTGAGCCCGCCAGGAATCTGAGCTCCTTTGCTCCTTCTGAGTCCCTTTGGACGAGGAGAATTGGGTCTTGCCGGAGCCTCGAAAGGACCGAAACCTCGACTGCCAATTCCTCTGTTGAGGTTTGCTTGATCTGGGTTGGGGTAAGGAGGAGTCTTTACCCTTGGATTGTTTAATGATTTCAGCCAATTGTTCACCAAACAGTCTATCTACAGATAGTGGCAAGCTGGTTAAACATTTTTTGGAAGCAGAATCCGCTTTCCATTCCTTTAACCACAAGGCTCTGCGCAAAACCACAGAGTTGGCAGACGCCATTGAGGTACGGCTTGTAGAGTCCAGGACAGCGTTGATAGCGTAAGTCGCAAACGCAGACATTTGCGAGGTTAGGGACGCTACTCGCGGCACTGCTGGACGTATGATAGAGTCCACCTGTGCCAGACCAGCTGAAATAGCTTGGAGTGCCCACACGGCCGCGAATGCTGGAGCAAACGACGCGCCGATAGCTTCATAGACAGATTTCAACCAAAGGTCCATCTGTCTGTCATTGGCATCTTTAAGTGAAGCCCCATCCTCCACTGCAACTATGGATCTAGCCGCAAGCCTGGAGATTGGGGGGTCCACCTTTGGACACTGGGTCCAGCGTTTGACCACGTCAGGGGGAAAGGGATAACGTGTATCTTTAAGACGTTTGGAGAAACGCTTGTCTGGGTAAGCATGGTGTCTCTGGACTGATTCTCTGAAGTCAGCGTGGTCCAGAAAAGTACTCAGTTTACGCTTGGGATACCTGAAATGGAACTTCTCCTGCTGTGCAGCTGCCTCCTCTGCAGAAGGGGCAGGGGGAGAAATTTCCAATAGACTATTGATGGCCGCTATAAGGTCATTTACCATGGCGTCACCATCAGGAGTATCCAGATTGAGAGCGGTTTCAGGATTAGACTCCTGATCACCCTCCTCTGTCTCATCATGTAGAGACTCCTCTCGCTGAGACCCTGATCCGCGTGATGACGTGGAGGGTCTCTCCCAGCGAGCTCGCTTAGGCTGCCTGGGACTGTCATCTGAATCAGAGCCGTCAGGCTGAGATGCCTGGGACCCCCTTGAAGCACGGATTAACTCCAACTGAGGGGGACCGGGGAACGTTGCCGCAGCAGTGTCCATGGTCTGAGTAACTGGCCTGGCCTGCAAGGTTTCTAGGATCTTTGTCATAGTGACAGACATCTTGTCAGCAAAAACTGCAAACTCTGTCCCCGTCACCGGGACAGGGTTCACCGGCGACTCTGCCTGGGCCACTACCACCATAGACTCCGGCTGACGAAGTGGCACAGGGACCGAACATTGCACACAATGGGGGTCATTGTAACCTGCCGGTAGATCAGCCCCACAAGCGGCACAAGCAGCGCTTACAGCCTGTGTCTTGGCACCCTTGCGTTTTGCGGATGACATGTTGTCGTCTCCTCAGAGCAAGATAGGGTATACAGCCAAGAAGCGACCTTACAGTGCAATATATATATATATATGGTATAGAGAAAAAAGTTACACCAAAATAACACCGTGGCACTAGTGGGGCCAGCACTAATGTGCTGCTTACCGCCCGCTTAACGCGGGTGTGTGGTCGCCAGAAATCCCTTGTCTGGGTCTCCCAGAGCCTGTGTCCGTTCTCCAGCCAGACTGCATGTAGGAATGGCTGCCGGCGTCCTATGGAGAGGGGCGGGCCCTGGGCGTGTGCAGACAAAGAGCGGGAAACCTGCGTCCCACTGTGCTCAGTGAGAGGGCTGGAGCATGTAAATAAGACTCCAGCCCTCGGCGCTGATTAATCGTACAGCGTCTCTCCCTTGCCCTGATTGACAGGGTGGGGGCGGGAACGAAGCGGAGCTAGGCCGCAGAAGCCGGGGACTAAATTTATAAGCGACGCCGTCGTAAAAGCACGGTCGGCGCTAAGTCCCCGGCGCACTACAAGTCGCAGCCGCGCCGCCGCTCCAGGGGCGGCCGGCGCGGCAGTCCCCAATACATAAAGTCACTCAGAAAAACTGCAGTGACTGTAACCCCAGCGCGCAGCGCTACTGTCCCCGGCGCACTAGCACACCCAGCAAGTCTGGAATGTGCGCGGCCTGTTTGGGACACAGAGTACCTGAATGTCGCAGGGCCTTGTCCCTGAACGGTACCCAGCTCCGTATCCAGCAGGTTCCATGGGTCTGTGGATGGAGCCCGGCCTCAGGGCTTGGGGGCCGGTAAGATCCCACTTCCTCAGAGCCCCTCAGGGGGATGGGGAAGGAAACAGCATGTGGGCTCCAGCCTCCGTACCCGCAATGGGTACCTCAACCTTAACAAACACCGCCGACATAAAGTGGGGTGAGAAGGGAGCATGCTGGGGGCCCTAGTATGGGCCCTCTTTTCTTCCATCCGACATAGTCAGCAGCTGCTGCTGACTAAACAGTGGAGCTATGCGTGGATGTCTGACCTCCTTCGCATAAAGCAGAAAACTGGTCAGCCCGTGATCCCACGGGGGGTGTATAGCCAGAAGGGGAGGGGCCTTACACTTTTTAGTGTAATGCTTTGTGTGGCCTCCGGAGGCAGTACTATACACCCAATCGTCTGGGTCTCCCAATGGAGCGCCGAAGAAATAGTGAAAAATCGTTGATCGTTGACACGTTGTTCATTTCCCAAATATCGTTGCTCGTTTGGTACGCAGGTTGTTCGTCATTCCTGAGGCAGCACACATCGCTACGTGTGACACCCCAGGAACGACGAACAACAGCGTACCTGCGTCCTCTGGCAACGAGGCGGGAGTGACGTTCATGTGGCTGCTCTCCGCCCCTCCGCTTCTATTGGTGGTCTGCTGTGTGACGTCGCACGAACCTCTCCCTTAAAAAAGAGGTTGTTCGCCGCCCACAGCGACGTCGTTAGGAAGGTAAGTTCGTGTGACGTGTACCAGCGATATTGCTCGCCAGGGGCAGCGATTTGCCCGTGACGCACAAACGACGGGGGCGGGTGCGATCGGCAGCGACATCGCTATCGATGTTGCTGCGTGTAAAGTGGCCTTTATACTATTAAAGATCTGGGAAAGTTGAGGGTCTTGTTGTAAATTTTGTATTGGGGCCCACGAGTTTTAAGTTATGACACTGCACACTGAACAACTTGGTACTATGCAGCCACAGAGCATCAAAAATCCTGGTTAGTCTAAGGCTGGGGCTACATGGCGACTTTGCCAGTGACACCTGTCAAGTGGCAAAGGTTTGCTAGGTGTTGCTGATACACCACAGCACAATTGAAGTGAACGGTGTCATATTATGACCCCAAGAGACATGCAAGTCACAAATACTCCAACCACGTCAGATGTTTTCATGACTTGCTTGTCCACATCGCAGTACCCTCATGTTCCAATATGACCTTATTCTCTTTTACGCGGTGGGATGTAGCAGTGACGGCTAGCCCACTTTGGCCAAAGTTACCGTGGAGCCCCAACCTTTTGGTTATGTTCTAATGTTTAGACTCATATGTACCCTTTATATTTCAATATTTTATGGTTACTAATTAGGAGTAATAATTGGTATTTAAAGAGCCATATTATAGTGGTAAAATCCCTTTAAGGAGATAAGTTAATTAACTCAATTTAAGACTGGTTGTACACATCAGACATTCACGGCCTGGCTATGGACCACGATGTCCAGGCTGGCCGCACTGAGTTCTCAGGAGGCCGGTGGTCGGTCTGGACACTGAGGTCTGTACTCAAGCTGTGAATGTCAGACATGTAAGAGAGGCCTAAAAGGCAACTACATACGGTTATACGGTTAGTATTAGCATGGACGGCCTGGTGAAGGTCAATGCCAATAACAGGGAAATACCTCAATGCTTGTGTTGGTAGTTTTGTCCCAGATAGGATGAGGTGTTTGAGAGAAAAGGCCTGGCTTAGAAACATGGTGATAGGAGATATTTCTTTCATTTTTCTGCAAAATAAGTAAAATACTATATAAATCAGTATATATTATTAATAATTTAACATGTATAATCCTACAATGAAAACCGATATGGCCTTAAATTCATCACATGGACTAAAACTACTGGGTTGCCATAGCAGCCAGAGGCCTAACCAAGGCCTTCAGGCCTGTTGTGGCTGCATTTCTATTTAGGCCCAGCTTAAAGGTCTTCTCTCTTAGCAATGAGTTGTGTGCGTAGACATTGTTTTATAATAGTTACCGGTCGCCATCTTCTAACATTTCCAAGGCCGCTCGTATCCGCTGTGCCATCAAGTGACCTTACCTATCGCTGCCTGACAAACACAGAAGAGGACCACTGTGCAAGAACAATATATGGACCCCTTGCGACTCAAGAGCTCATAAAAATAAACAATTCCACCTGCTTTGGAGGTAGAAACGGACCCCCCCCCTTACCTGATGGGCCCCTGTATGGCCGCATAAGTTGCACCTATGATCTGTCTGCCCCAGTTACTTATGACTTGCCGGATAACACAGGGCCTTTTGTGAGGGCTGGAGGTCACTTTCTCAATCTCATCAGAGCTCAGGCGCGCTGGGAGAATGATGGAGGAGGGATCGGACGGCTCCCTCTTCCATCAATGATGCCAATACTGTTGAAAGCGCGATACCGGCTTCACAGTGTCATGTAGTGCTTACCAGTGTCCTGCTAGGTATAAAGGGACTCCCGGCGAGCACCACAACATAGAGGCTATAATGGTAGGTAGGCCCTGGTGCTATGGAGAGGAGACCAGAGTCCCAAATGAAGCTGAACTCTGCACTCCCCAACGTCTCTTGACGGGTGATTCGCTCCGTGTGCCATCACATGCCTAGGCCTTCACTGGCGTTAAACTCACCATGGCTAGTGAAGGCCCGTGTGCTACTCTTGCCACTACAATAAGACAACACAAGGAGGGTTAAGCAAATGGGTGGGGAAAGATGCATCAAAAAGCTCTCCTAGGTTTCTTCAGTAGGAAATTTTGCAGGTAAGAAATGACACTATAGCTATGCAGCGAAAAGTTCCTTCAACATGGACAGCATAGGTATGAGCTATAGCCGGCATGCTTTTTAGGTCTGCAATGACTATTGGAAGCTTTAGACCAACATTTCAAATTTACCAGTGAAATGTGTCAGAGCTGATCTGGGTTAATATTCCCATGATGTCCGATGACCAGAAAATGTAATAACCCGCTCACATTGTCATATTACCTATGTGAATACACATTTCTTGCAACATTCAGATAACATAGGCTGGAGCAGCAACCATGAAGCAAGGATTCAAAGAGCTAAGAAAAAGAGAAATACATTAAATGAAAATATAAAGTGTACCACCTTCTACAAATGATAAGAAATCATTGCGAACATCCAGTCTATACTTACAGAATCTAGAGCGCAGTCTGTTTCAGAGAGGTTAAGATGACAAAGTGAAGTGCAGTGATTTAAAAAGTGAAATAAATTCTAGAATAAGAAAAAAAAATAGTAAATCAGTGTATTACGAGAATATTTGCTTTGCTTGTGCACTATTAATTTATGAAATAAAAAAACTAAAATGATGGTTACCCTCTAAATCTTGCTGGTGAGGAAGGGGGTTGAATGAATAAATGCAATTCTGCCATTATTCTTTGCACTTTTCATTTTAATCCATTTATTGCACAGTAAAAATAAGCAAGTTAAGTTTATGCGATAAGTTGGTAGAAATGCAACAATACTAATTATGTTTTTGTTTTTTGTTTTTTTTTTTAAATTATATTTTTATATATTAAAAATATTTTTATGGAAACAAAAGACAATAGTGGATCAGTATCCTGAGAGCTGTAAATTAAAAAAAAAAAAATAAAATAAACCCCAAACAACACAGTTAAAAAAAAACAACTTAAATAATAGATAATAAAAAAGGGTGATATTCCCATTGCACCCACAATCACTCAAAAAGATTCCTCCTCGCTTTGTCTAACACCTTACATGCTACAGGTACTATTAATTGTAGCATCTAAAAGGTTAAATTACATGCAACTATATGTCAGCTGGAGTCCCGACCATGAGCGGAAATCTTGGGAGCATTCTGAAGTCGGAAACACTAAAAAGTCATCACGGTTCTGCTTGATTGAGAGGTGGACCATATATTACAAGAAGGCTTTTGCAACCATCGTCGGTTGTCATGGTTGCGTCAAGATCTGTGGAAACTCCAGATTCTTGCACCTTGCTTGCTAACGTCTATGATGTCTGTGATCAACTCAGGTAGACTCTGACGTCGACCCACAGACTTGCAGTTCATAGGCAGGCTAGCAAGAGTTAATCTCTGCTGGTCTGCCTCTTAGGGGTACTTTGCACGTTGTGACACCGCTAGCATCGGCTAGCGATGCCGAGCGCGATAGTCCCCGCCCCCGTCGCACATGCGATATCTTGTGATAGCTGCCGTAGCGAACATTATCGCTACGGCAGCTTCACATGCACATACCTGCCCTGCGACGTCGCTCCGGCCGGCGACCCGCCTCCTTCCTAAGCACGTCTCATGGCAGTCGCCTAATAGAAGCGGAGGGGCGGAGATGAGCGGGACGTAAACATCCCGCCCACCTCCTTCCTTCCGCATAGCCGGTGGACACAGGTAAGGAGATGTTCCTCGCTCCTGCGGCTTCATACACAGCGATGTGTGCTGCCGCAGGAGCGAGGAACTACATCGTATCTCCTATTGGTGCGACATTATGAAAATGACCGACACTACACAGATCACCGATTTTCTACGCTTTTGCGATCGTTTATCGGCGCATCTAGGCTTTACACGTTGCGACGTTCTTACCGGCGCCGGATGTGCGTCACTTTCTATTTGACCCAGACGATATCGGAGTAGCGATGTCGCAGCGTGCAAAGTACCACTAAGTCTCCTTTAGTCACATACTGAGGGAGAGCCAGCCACATTGTCTCTCTTCATATAAATGCTAGCTTCCATTAGTGCCAGCTATAGCTTGTCTATACTGGTCTGGAGAGGTGGTTTGATTCAGACTTACTGGTTGTTGTAGTTTTTTTTTTATTTCTTTGAGCGGTTGTGGTATTAACCCTTGTCCTTTTGTTGCTACCTTACTTCTCTTACTTTCGTCTTAGTTTCTTACTATTTGTTCCAGTGAGCTTGCAGTGTGTCTGAGTTTTGTTTTTTCCCTGTCTGTTTTGATCAGTGTTTCCATGTCACCCCTGCCCCTTCCTTCCCTGTTGAGCAGGGAATCAGATTAGCTCTGCTCAGAAGAAAAGCAAGGCACGGGACTCAGGCATCTCCACCATTAAGGGTAACCCTGATGACAGGGATAGCCTTAGGTCTCATAGCATTAGGGACAGTATAGAAGACCCATGTCCCTCGCAATCCTGCAGCCACATTATGACAACATAGTAGTGCCCACAAATGCTAACATCCTGGGAAAGTAAAAGCAGTGGAAAAAAAGACAGATTAAAGGGGTTGTCTACTAACAAACACCCTATTAGTGCTAAATAAAAATCAGAAAAAAAAACAACTTAGCTCCTATATCTGTGATCTCCAAATATTGTTTCTGTCACAGTGCTGCAGTCCATCAGCAGCCCCTGATAGGCTGCTGCACTTATGTAACAGTGATGGGAGCCGAGAGCGGTGGCGGTCAAGGAGGTAAATATGTTTTTTTCTTATGTTATTTAGCAAACTGGAAGAGTTTAAAAATCAAGTCAAGTCAAGTCAAGTCAACATCCTGATCAGAAAACTAAGTTCAGAGACAACAATAAAAAAAAAGGATATATATATATATATATATATATATATATATATATATATATATATATATATATATATATACATATATACACAGTTAGGTCCAGAAATATTTGGACAGTGACACAAGTTTTGTTAATTTAGCTGTTTACAAAAACATGTTCAGAAATACAATTATATATATAATATGGGCTGAAAGTGCACACTCCCAGCTGCAATATGAGAGTTTTCACATCCAAATCGGAGAAAGGGTTTAGGAATCATAGCTCTGAAATGCATAGCCTCCTCTTTTTCAAGAGACCAAAAGTAATTGGACAAGGGATTCTAAGGGCTGCAATTAACTCTGAAGGCGTCTCCCTCGTTAACCTGTAATCAATGAAGTAGTTAAAAGGTCTGGAGTTGATTACAGGTGTGTGGTTTTGCATTTGGAAGCTGTTGCTGTGACCAGACAACATGCGGTCTAAGGAACTCTCAATTGAGGTGAAGCAGAACATCCTGAGGCTGAAAAAAAAGAAAAAATCCATCAGAGAGATAGCAGACATGCTTGGAGTAGCAAAATCAACAGTCGGGTACATTCTGAGAAAAAAGGAATTGACTGGTGAGCTTGGGAACTCAAAAAGGCCTGGGCGTCCACGGATGACAACAGTGGTGGATGATCGCCGCATACTTTCTTTGGTGAAGAAGAACCCGTTCACAACATCAACTGAAGTCCAGAACACTCTCAGTGAAGTAGGTGTATCTGTCTCTAAGTCAACAGTAAAGAGAAGAGTCCATGAAAGTAAATACAAAGGGTTCACATCTAGATGCAAACCATTCATCAATTCCAAAAATAGACAGGCCAGAGTTAAATTTGCTGAAAAACACCTCATGAAGCCAGCTCAGTTCTGGAAAAGTATTCTATGGACAGATGAGACAAAGATCAACCTGTACCAGAATGATGGGAAGAAAAAAGTTTGGAGAAGAAAGGGAACGGCACATGATCCAAGGCACACCACATCCTCTGTAAAACATGGTGGAGGCAACGTGATGGCATGGGCATGCATGGCTTTCAACGGCACTGGGTCACTTGTGTTTATTGATGACATAACAGCAGACAAGAGTAGCCGGATGAATTCTGAAGTGTACCGGGATATACTTTCAGCCCAGATTCAGCCAAATGCCGCAAAGTTGATCGGACGGCGCTTCATAGTACAGATGGACAATGACCCCAAGCATACAGCCAAAGCTACCCAGGAGTTCATGAGTGCAAAAAAGTGGAACATTCTGCAATGGCCAAGTCAATCACCAGATCTTAACCCAATTGAGCATGCATTTCACTTGCTCAAATCCAGACTTAAGATGGAAAGACCCACAAACAAGCAAAACCTGAAGGCTGCGGCTGTAAAGGCCTGGCAAGGCATTAAGAAGGAGGAAACCCAGCGTTTGGTGATGTCCATGGGTTACAGACTTAAGGCAGTGATTGCTTTCAAAGGATTCGCAACAAAATATTGAAAATAAAAATATTTTGTTTGGGTTTGGTTTATTTGTCCAATTACTTTTGACCTCCTAAAATGTGGAGTGTTTGTAAAGAAATGTGACAATTCCTACAATTTCTATCAGATATTTTTGTTCAAATTAAACGTTACAATCTGCACTTGAATTCTGTTGTAGAGGTTTCATTTCAAATCCAATGTGGTGGCATGCAGAGCCCAACTCGCGAAAATTGTGTCACTGTCCAAATATTTCTGGACCTAACTGTATATATATATATATATATATATATATATACATATACATATATATATATATATATATATACACATATATATATATATATATTTATAATCTAATATATAAAGCTCAGTGTATGTGTGCATGTATGTGTGTATGTATGTCCGCTAAAGGAATTTGCACAGTCTCATTTACAATCACGAAATTTTGCACAAACTCCTGACGTGGCTCAGGGAACGTCATAGACTATGTTTTGACGGGAAAATTTAACCCCGTGCTTTACAGTTACTCTCCAAAATCCTGCCTCTATTAAACTGAATGGAGGTGGGAGCTACAGGCTATTAATAGCAACTGTCAGTGGTTGCTATAGGAACAAAATAAACTGTTAGTCTAAGAAGCTTATGTGTGAGGTAATATGATGTCAGTGGAGAGACAGGCAAAGAGACAGCCCGGACAAAGAGACAGCCCTGGAAAGAGAAAGCCTTGGAAAGAGACAGCCCTGAAAAGAGGCAGCCCGGGGAAGAGACAGACGGGGAAAGAGACAGACGGGGAAAGAGACAGACGGGGAAAGAGACAGACGGGGAAAGAGACAGACGGGGAAAGAGACAGACGGGGAAAGAGACAGACACAGAGATAGAGAGAGACAGATAGATACAGAGATGGAGACAGACTGATACAAATACAGACAGAGAGATAGAAACAGACAGACAAAGACATAGACACAGACAGAGACTGGGAGAGAGACAGAGAGGCAGTTACTATCCCAGGCAACGCCTGGGTACAACAGCTAGTGTATAATATATATATATATATATATATATATATATATATATATATATATATATATATATATGTGTATGTATATATATATATATATATATATATAATATATATAATAAATTATTTGGACAATGTAAAATTATGACTTACGGAGGATTCCTCTGTGGCAAAAACACCAGGGTTGCCAGAAAGATCAAGATGGTTTAAAGAGTTGCTAAATGATCCATTCAAAGTAAGGGATTGAAATAAACTGCTGATACCTAGAAAGATAAAAAAAGCAAGAAAAATATATAATAAAATATTATATCATGATAAATTATATAATATATAAACATTATAATAAAATACAATTTTAAACAATTTTTTCCTAAACAAGTGAACAAAATAAAATCTACTGGACATGATATGTTATACACATGTTTCAAGTCCCCTGACTCCAATCCCATGTCGAAAGTTCCTTGGTTTCATGATGACCTGGTTTTCCTCCACTACAGGACATGTCAGTCTTATGTCTCATGTAATATCATGACCATATTTTTTTTCCACTAATTGATATGTAAATCTAAGTCCCGTCTAAACTGATGGAGGTTTAGAACAGCAGAACAGAATAGGACACATCCAAATTTTGGATATAACTTCTGCATCAAGCTAGGGACTTTCCATGTAGCAGCATTGATCCATAATAGGGTTGTATACATTTGGCCTTAAAGGGAATCTGTCACCAGATTTGGTGACTATAAGCTGCGGTCACCACCAGTGGGCTCTTATATACAGCATTCTAACATGCTGTATATAAGAGCCCAGGCCGCTGTATAGAAAGTAAAATTCACTTTATAATACTCACCTAAATGGTCTCTGCAGTGGAGTTTGGTAATATGGGCGTCTCCGTTCTCTGGTGTCTCCTCTTTCGGCCATCTTCGTCCTCTTTCTGAAGCCTGTGCATGATGCGGCTACGTCATACACACTTGCCAGTCCCGCGCAGGCGCACTACAATACTTTGATATGCCCTGCTCAGGGCAGATCAAAGTGCCCCTGCGCCACGACCTCAATGCCGGCGAGTGTGAATGACGTAGGACGAGCCATGCACCCCGGCTTCAGAAGAAGGACAACAAAGATGGGCGAAAGAGGAGGCACCGGACCCGGAGAACAGAGACGCCCATATGACCCAACTCCACTGCAGCGACCGCTTAGGTATTATAAAGTGTTTTTTACGTTCTACACAGCGGCCTGGGCTCTTATATATACAGTATGTTAGAATCCTGTATATAAGAGCCCACTGGTGGTGACTGCAGCTTATAGGCCCCAAATCTGCTGACAGGTTCCCTTTAAGGTGGATCTGTCACTAGATTTCACAATACAAATTGTATATATTATTAAATACATCTTTTAGACCGGATGAGACTGGTCACTTACTTTGGAAATCCATATCAGAATGTTTGTATAATCCTGATATTAAGATGAGCATTTTATGACTCCAGCTATAGAAAGACATCGCTCATGAGTACCAGACTTTCAGTCTTCAACTACCCACCCATCCAACCTGACTGCTGCAGCTTGTACTGAGCAATGTGAGGCTTCAGCAGGGAGGAGGGTCACTGAGGCGCTTTCAATGACACTGGATGGGTGTAAATTGAGCCATGATATTCTAAGTATACCAAGCCTAATGGGGTCAAAGAGCTCTAATTAATAACGTATGTAGTGTGTCTTGTGAAAACCGATATCACATTCCCTGTAGGATCCAAAATTCATTTACATTCTTTCGTGTACACATGTAGAAACCTTTTGATTACCTTTTGCTGATATTGAAATTCTTGCCAGACTGAGATGTTTTAAAACTTGTTGACGTTGTTTAAGATGTTGGCTAATTGCAATCAGTCCTTACGAGAAAACAAGACAAGATTTAATTACAACATAATTCCATGATTAACATCTTTGTAAGTTATAATGAGTCAAAAGGTTGCCTGAGGTTGAGTAAAACTACTTCAAAAGTAGAAACTCAATATTTGAAGAAGTGTTACACCAGAATTCTGGAGAAAAATGCCTGATGAATCCATGGCCAAAAAGTCCATCGGAACTAGAGATGGGAGAATCGATTCCCCAATAAGGTTTGCCCAATCACGTTCTGCATTGGGTTATATACTGACGAGCAAAAGGGTAACAATATTTTGATCTTTTCACTTTCAGGCTCCATATCTCACTATCTACGACAGCCTTGCAGTGAGACAACCTTCATTTTGTAGACAATCATCTTCGCTATCCCATACATAAATTTCACTTACAACTATTTAGCATATGATTAGTTATGCAGTTTCTTCCATGTCACTGTAATGTTACTGTTTTGCTCCTAAAAATCTAAATTTAACTTTTTATTATTTTCATAGCATATTGTAAATATACCTTTGACTTTCACTGCCTATATCTTTCTTGTCATGCTTGCAATTAGATTCAAGCATGTCTCAACTGAAATCTGACCCCAGGTCTCTTCTACACGTTCCCAGTGTTGGTGTATACTGGTCAGGTCTCTTCTACACGTTCCCAGTGTTGGTGTATACTGGTCAGGTCTCTTCTACACGTTTCCAGTGTTGGTGTATACTGGTCAGGTCTCCTACACGTTCCCAGTGTTGGTGTATACTGGTCAGGTCTCTTCTACACGTTCCCAGTGTCGGTGTATACTGGTCAGGTCTCTTCTACACGTTCCCAGTGTTGGTGTATACTGGTCAGGTCTCTTCTACACGTTCCCAGTGTTGGTGTATACTGGTCAGGTCTCTTCTACACGTTCCCAGTGTTGGTGTATACTGGTCAGGTCTCTTCTACACGTTCCCAGTGTTGGTGTATACTGGTCAGGTCTCTTCTACACGTTCCCAGTGTTGGTGTATAGTGGTCAGGTCTCTTCTACACGTTCCCAGTGTTGGTGTATACTGGTCAGGTCTCCTACACGTTCCCAGTGTTGGTGTATACTGGTCAGGTCTCTTCTACACGTTTCCAGTGTTGGTGTATACTGGATGTCTCACTTGGGCATGTATACAGCTTTATCTTCAACTCTACCCACAAGAGGTGGATTGAGTTGAGGTCCAGGGACTATGGGGACAATCCAGCTCCTCTACTTCAATGTCATTGACCTATTTATTCCCCAATTTTGCCGCATGCTTTGGGTTGTTGTCCTGCTGGAACACTATGTCGTCCTTTTCATAGCAATAGTACTCTAGTGTATAAAGTAACTTATCTTGTAAGATACTCACATATAGCTCAGCATTGAGACCACCATCCATCCTGCTCAAGTATCCTATGCCTTTGGCTGTGAAACACCCCTATATCATCAGACCTCCTCCACCAAACTTGACTGTTCTTTCAATTTCTCGATCCGTTAGCCCCTTTTCCCCCTTGTTTATTCCAGTCCCATGACATCCATAGGAGCTTAGCTATTGACATTCGTCTCATATTTCCAGATCACCCATTTCCAATCTTTTACTGACCACTTTTCTTACTTCTTTGCAAACTCGAGCCTTCTTATGATGATATTGAAGTTGAGGCTTCGTCACCTTTTTTCGGGCCACCATTCCAGACTCGGGTAACAAGCGTCGTTCAGTGCTTGTATGGATGTCTGTGATCTCACTATTATGAAGCAGACGAGCCGCCTCCACTGCCGGATTTGTCGAGCCAGAACTGATAGCCCTCATGAAGAGCCGACATGTTGACTAAAATATTTTGCCTGGACGTCCCCTCTTGGCTTTTGAATGGATGGACAGTCTTCATTTCTTATTCTTCCTACTGTCATGGCCTCACGTGATGCAGTTTGGTAATTTTCTTGGCTGAGAGACCGCTATCGATGAGCTGGATGATGCATTTTCTCTTTTCTTGGGAACTCTTTATGGCTGCTCCTCGATTCGAACCAGTAACCTTTCGCTTGTGAATCAACGTAATAACACACTGACTATTAGGGAGTGTGAGAACAGGTTGTAATTTGTAGTATACAGAAAGAAAAAAAAATTGAAACACCAGGAGCAAAACAGTAACAATGCAGTGACATGACAAGAATCTGCATAACGAATTATATGCTAAATAGCTGCAAGTCACATTTATGTATGAGATAGCCAAGAAGATTGTCTATAAAATGAAGGAAGTCTCACACCCAAAGCTGTAGAGGACGGTGAGATATTGAGCCTGAAAGTCCAAAGTTCAAAACATTGTTACCCTTTTGCCTGTCACTGTACATACACGCAAACACACACAGACACACATACGCATACACATACACTTATACATACGCACATATACATGATTTAATGTACCTCTATCTTCTATTTGATTTCCTGAAAGATTTATGGTATGGAGTTTACTGCTGACATTGGTATCAAGTGTCTGAGCCATCTTGATGGCAAATTCACTGTAAACAAAATATAGATATTATGAAATAGATATAAAGAAGAAGAAAAAATGTAAAAGCAGAAAATAAAACAAAAAGCTGGTGCAAGGCCCCTAAAAAAAGCAATATTCAATGATAGATTATATAAGATATGAAAAAGAAAGACCCCCGCCGGCGCCACCCCTAGGACTTGAAGCCGAGCGTCGCCAGGAGGAATAAAGTTCATTTCTTCCAGGGGCTCCCAGTGCCGGTTCCAGGCAAGTTTATAATGCTATTAACCTGCAGATTAACTCCATATCTACAGGTTAATAGCATTTTTTTTCCTTTAAATAAATGCTAAAAAGAATGAACATGTATATTACATTCTGTTCCTTATGCCCCTATAGTGCATAAAGAAATTATAGATCTTTATAAGACAACTACTTTAAATTGACACATCACATGGCAATCAGATGTGGGCGAGCTACATGTTGTAAAGTAATTACATTATTAATAATATTCCTTGGGCTCATTTTCCTCTGTAGTTTTCAGTAATGTATAACATTCTTACCATTTTAATCCACAGTTATCCAAAACTAGTTCTTCAATCTTCTTGGACCTTCCTATCACGTATAACATTTGCTCAGAAATCTCCGGTCTCTATATAAAAATAAATAAATAAATACAAGCAAGAATAGGGGCTTATTACAACACACAAACAAGAATAGGGACTTATTGCCCCACAAGCAAGAATAGTTGCATATTGCCACACAAGCAAGAATAGGGGCTTATTGCCACACAAGCAAGAATAGGGACTTATTGCCACACAAGTAACACAAGCAAGAATATGGGCTTTTTGCCACACAAGCAAGAATGGGGGCTTATTGCCCCACAAGCAAGAATAGGGGCTTATTGCCACACAAGCAAGAATAGGGGCTTATTGCCACACAAGCAAGAATAGGGGCTTATTGCCACACAAGCAAGAATAGGGGCTTATTGCCACACAAGCAAGAATAGGGGCTTATTGCCACACAAGCAAGAATAGGGGCCTTTTGCCACACAAGCAAGAATAGGGGCTTATTGCCACACAAGCAAGAATAGGGGCTTATTGCCACACAAGCAAGAATAGGGGCTTATTGCCACACAAGCAAGAATAGGGGCCTTTTGCCACACAAGCAAGAATAGGGGCTTATTGCCACACAAGCAAGAATAGGGGCTTATTGCCACACAAGCAAGAATAGGGGCTTATTGCCACACAAGCAAGAATAGGGGCTTATTGCCACACAAGCAAGAATAGGGGCCTTTTGCCACACAAGCAAGAATAGGGGCTTATTGCCACACAAGCAAGAATAGGGGCTTATTGCCACACAAGCAAGAATAGGGGCTTATTGCCACACAAGCAAGAATAGGGGCTTATTGCCACACAAGCAAGAATAGGGGGATTACTGCCACACAAGCAAAAATAGGGGCTTTAAAGAAGTGCTTACATGAATACATTACAAGAACCAATATCAGTACATAAATACATCACCAGAACCTCCTTCAGTACATAAATACAGTTAGGTCCAGAAATATTTGGACAGTGACACAAGTTTTGTTATTTTAGCTGTTTACAAAAACATGTTCAGAAATACAATTATATATATAATATGGGCTGTAAGTGCACACTCTCAGCTGCAATATGAGAGTTTTCACATCCAAATCAGAGAAAGGGTTTAGGAATCATAGCTCTGTAATGCATAGCCTCCTCTTTTTCAAGGGACCAAAAGTAATTGGACAAGGGACTCTAAGGGCTGCAATTAACTCTGAAGGCGTCTCCCTCGTTAACCTGTAATTAATGAAGTAGTTAAAAGGTCTGGGGTTGATTACAGGTGTGTGGTTTTGCATTTGGAAGCTGTTGCTGTGACCAGACAACATGCGGTCTAAGGAACTCTCAATTGAGGTGAAGCAGAACATCCTGAGGCTGAAAAAAAGAAAAAATCCATCAGAGAGATAGCAGACATGCTTGGAGTAGCAAAATCAACAGTCGGGTACATTCTGAGAAAAAAGGAATTGACTGGTGAGCTTGGGAACTCAAAAAGGCCTGGGCGCCCACGGATGACAACAGTGGTGGATGATCGCCGCATACTTTCTTTGGTGAAGAAGAACCCGTTCACAACATCAACTGAAGTCCAGAACACTCTCAGTGAAGTAGGTGTATCTGTCTCTAAGTCAACAGTAAAGAGAAGACTCCATGAAAGTAAATACAAAGGGTTCACATCTAGATGCAAACCATTCATCAATTCCAAAAATAGACAGGCCAGAGTTAAATTTGCTGAAAAACACCTCATGAAGCCAGCTCAGTTCTGGAAAAGTATTCTATGGACAGATGAGACAAAGATCAACCTGTACCAGAATGATGGGAAGAAAAAAGTTTGGAGATGAAAGGGAACGGCACATGATCCAAGGCACACCACATCCTCTGTAAAACATGGTGGAGGCAACATGATGGCATGGGCATGCATGGCTTTCAATGGCACTGGGTCACTTGTGTTTATTGATGACATAACAGCAGACAAGAGTAGCCGGATGAATTCTGAAGTGTACCGGGATATACTTTCAGCCCAGATTCAGCCAAATGCCGCAAAGTTGATCGGACGGCGCTTCATAGTACAGATGGACAATGACCCCAAGCATACAGCCAAAGCTACCCAGGAGTTCATGAGTGCAAAAAAGTGGTACATTCTGCAATGGCCAAGTCAATCACCAGATCTTAACCCAATTGAGCATGCATTTCACTTGCTCAAATCCAGACTTAAGACAGAAAGACCCACAAACAAGCAAGACCTGAAGGCTGCGGCTGTAAAGGCCTGGCAAAGCATTAAGAAGGAGGAAACCCAGCGTTTGGTGATGTCCATGGGTTCCAGACTTAAGGCAGTGATTGCCTCCAAAGGATTCGCAACAAAATCTTGAAAATAAAAATATTTTGTTTGGGTTTGGTTTATTTGTCCAATTACTTTTGACCTCCTAAAATGTGGAGTGTTTGTAAAGAAATGTGTACAATTCCTACAATTTCTATCAGATATTTTTGTTCAAACCTTCAAATTAAACGTTACAATCTGCACTTGAATTCTGTTGTAGAGGTTTCATATCAAATCCAATGTGGTGGCATGCAGAGCCCAACTCGCGAAAATTGTGTCACTGTCCAAATATTTCTGGACCTAACTGTACATCACCATAACCAACATCAGTACATAAATACATCACCAGAACCACCAACAGTACATTAATACACCACCAGAACCACCATCAGTACATGAATACATCGCAAAGAGCACCATAAGTACATAAATACATCACTAGAACCACCATAAGTACATAAATACATCACCAGAAGCACATTATAAGTATTTGAGGTGGATTTGGGGAGTTTCTGCTCAGTTCCTGCTCCAAAAAATGAGTTTTTGTAGCAGAAACTAATCAAATCCTCCTCATAAAAATACTCAAAACTTAGAGATTAAGTTTTAAGTGACCTCCCCACACTGCTGCATGTCGGAGCCAGAGCTGACAAGTTCTCTTCTGCTCTGCGCGAGTGCTCAGGTTTTTAAATATATTCGCGTCTGAGAGATGCAAATCCATTCGAACATTACTCCCTGAATTCATAAAAGCAGGGAGCTACATCTGCCAGAGTGGGCCGCTAAGGCCTGCAGACCATATGTGGTGCAGGCATGCCTGACATGATAACTATCTCCAAAAAGAGGCACTAGTGAGCTAAACATCCAGCCAAATGCAGCTTCACATTGAAGATGACAAGTGCCCCCCAAAACAACGGTGTGCTGCAAGGGTCATAAATGGATGTACAGAGAAGCATCCAGCAGTTGCAAGATAGCTTTCTTTCCTTCTGGGAGAGAGCTATTAGCATGCCTTGTAATAATGAAACACTGCCACATATTCATACATCATTCGGGCAAGTGTATTCTTCATTTGTGAAGTTTTGTTCTTTTTTAAATTCTTTAATTCAATTTCAAGAGTATTTTCTGCACAAAGATAAATGTAATAACGTAACTAAATAGCAAAAGAATGAACAAAAAGGCACTAGAATGATCCTTTTGTAGTCAGTGTTGCAAAAACATTTTACTTATTGGAAATATTTTTTTTACTATTTTTCAAATAATCACAGTCGAAATTTTTCTAACAATATGGAAATATTTAAAAAAAATAAATAAATAAAAAAAAAAAATAAAAAAAAGCAAATACTTAATAAATAGAAAAAAAAATCATAGCTCAGCACTGACTCATTGGTGCGAATGCAATATGATTTTTTATCGGATTGCACTCGGCGTATTTATACGCAGATGTGAGCGAACCTTAAATCACATCTACATGCAAAAAAGAAGCTCCATGTATTGTCCATATGTTAGTACCCTGGTCAGAATGAGCCCTAATACTGGCACACAGTAGGCACTGCTATATTGTGCCCTCACCATAGTGCTTTTTACATACACACTTTCAAAAAGATAGTAAAATATCACCAGCATTTTACTTACCAAGCGGAAATCTTTGCAATAAAGTTTTGTGAACCATTGGTTGAATGACAATGAAGCTACTGCCAGCGCAACATCACTAAAATTAAAAAACGGAATTTTAAGTCTGTCCGATGGAACGCCATCAAAATTAGTCTTTTCACCATAGTGATAATTATTACCTAATTTTGAATCCACTATTGTTATTAGTCATCTTACAAACATAAAAATGACCCCCAATGTTGGTAGAATCTGTAAATGTTGCTTGTAGCAGTAATTAAACTCTATAGTCCTGCTCTGTGTACGGCTCTGATGAGAGCTGCCACTGGATTGCAGTGACACTCGTTTCAGGGGGTTCTCTGTCCCTCCCTGGCCACTGGGCGATCTGCACAGTGATATCGTTCTCTCTGTTCCCAGTTCAGATCAGTAGAGCTGGCAGCACAGAGCGGTGTGCACTATCATTGCACTCATAGTACCCAGGGCAAGCTGAGACCAGCATTGCCCCCGCAAGTGACGTCACTGGACAGAGTAGCCCTTGTGTCACAAACCACCGGGGGGGTCACTCAGAAATCCCCCGCGCTGGCTACCAGTACGTCACAATCGGGGGGTAACAAGTGGGGGTCACCCCTCCTTTATACCTCCCGACCGACAGACAGAGCACGTGACGCGCTCTCTAGCGCCCCTCTTATAGTCAGGCCAATTATGGAATTGCCCGACAATAAGCAAGGAGGCCGCTATACTACTTATGCCGATTATTGAAGGGTCCCCGGTGAGAGTAAGGTATATATTCCCCCGACCTCCGCGGGCGGAATATATAATATCTTCCTGAATCTCACTGGCCTCCCCACAATAATCCTTGGCACAACTCGCTGCCACCAACCGCTTCACGGTAACTATTAGCCGAACACACAGACGTGGGATTCGAGATCGAGATAACAGAACAGCCCAAGATTAATTATATAATTTAATCAGCTTAAAGCACACTAGAACTACAATATATACAATAGGGAATCTACAGAATATACATATGTCAGAGTACAGTTACAGATAAAGCATGGGTTACAAACAGGTATACAATTACATCAGTTACCTTGTGTGTCTGGCCACAGGGGGGCGCTGTAGACCAGGTTTCCAGGAACTCCCACAGATGTTTCCTACACGTGCCCCCAGCGAGAAGAACCTTGGAAAATGGCCGAAGCAGGGTTATCAACCTGGGCAAATCCAGGTCCCCTCCTACCTTAGTGACCTCACGGGGAAGCACTGCCACTCCCCCTGCATGGATCAGAATTATCCAGAAAAGGGGATTTTGGCCATAACTGTGCCTGGGAGCGTCGTAGACGGACGCCAATGCTCTCATTGTGACAGTTATGAATTTAGCTGCAGAACGAGGGGACTCATGACCTGTCTACGAGTTCCCATATGGCTGATATCACGTTTGGTGTGTTTCCCAATGTCCTACTTCCATAAAAAGGGTGTGCCAGCATCGTCCACATGCGGAGACACCATTGTTATGGTTGCCATATTTATCGGAGATATGGCTTGCGAGATATGAACCATTTTTTACTGGAGTCGTTCTGTCTGGCTATTTCCATAGCCTTGCTAACTAGCTAGCAGCTCCTACTACAGGGTGACGGCAGGGAGTCATCCTGTATCCATTGTCCTAAAGCCACCTAATTTCCATATCACAGGACATGGCCATGGATTTGTTGCTAAACCAGTTGTGTGAAGGGAAGGGGGTAGTGACACCAGGAGAGGGCTTCCTGACATGACTTGAATGTCATGATTTATCGTCATATCTCCGGATTTACCTCACACCTCCCCCCTTTTGAGGGCGCTAGGGGGCAGCACACTCCGGTGTTCCCCCGTGCGCCCGTCCGCGACCTCTCCTTGTCGGGACAGCCCGTCTGCGTTACCGTGGTCACGGCCCCTTTTGTGGCGAATGGTGAAGTTGTATTGCTGGAGCGCAAGGCTCCATTGCAACAATCGCCCATTCGTCCCAGAGACGGTGTGCAACCAGCTGAGGGGATTGTGGTCCGTCTCCACGATGAAGTGGCGCCCGTATAGATAGGGTTGCAGACGCTGCAGGGCCCACACTATGGCCAGGCACTCCTTCTCCATTGTAGAATAGGCCACTTCCCTTGGTAACAGCTTCCTGCTCAGGTACAAGACTGGGTGCTCTTGGCTCGCAGAGTCCACCTGGCTGAGCACCGCACCGAGGCCGAAGTCACTGGCGTCGGTCTGTACTACAAACGGCCGCGTGAAGTCGGCTGCCTGTAGCACGGGCGGGCTGGACAGGGCGTCCTTTAGGGCCCGGAAGGCTGTCTCGCAGTCCACTGTCCAATCGACTGCAGAGGGCAGCTTCTTCTTGGTGAGGTCCGTCAAGGGCTTTGCCAGGCTACTATAGCATGGAACAAACCTCCTATAGTACCCAGCGGTCCCCAAGAAGGACATCACCTGCTTCTTGGTCCTGGGGGTGGGCCAGGATGCGATGGCCTCCACTTTCTCAGGCTCGGGCTTCAGCGTTCCCCCACCTACCCGGTGACCGAGGTACTGGACCTCGCTCATGGCCAGCTGACACTTTCCCGGCTTGATGGTCAAACCTGCCCGGTGGATCCGCCTGAGCACCTGTGCTAGATGCTCTAGGTGGTCCTCCCAGGTGGGACTGAAGACGGCAATGTCATCCAGGTACGCGGCCGCGTACCCTTCAAGTCCCTTGAGCAGGGTGTTGACCATCCGCTGGAAAGTGGCAGGGGCATTCCTCATCCCGAATGGCATCACCGTGGACTCGTACAGTCCAAATGGGGTAATAAAGGCAGAGCGTTCCCTGGCCTTGGGAGTCAGGGGGATCTGCCAATATCCCCGGCTCAGATCCATGATGGTCAGGTACTGAGCCCCGGCCAACTGATCGAGCAGGTCATCGATGCGTGGCATTGGGTACGCATCGGCGACCGTGACAGCATTGAGCCCCCTGTAGTCCACGCAGAACCGAGTGGTTCGGTCCTTCTTAGGGACGAGGACTACAGGCGAGGCCCAAGCGCTGTTGGATGCCTGGATCACCCCCAGCTTCAGCATCTCGTCAATCTCCTGGCGCATGTGTTGCTGCACTTCCAGGGAGACCCGATATGCTGAACGCCGGATCGGGGGATGATCCCCAGTGTCCACGTGATGGACAGCCAAGTCAGTCCTTCCGGGCTGGTTGGTAAACAACCCCCGGAAGGGGAGGAGGGTGGCCCACAGCTGGGACCGTTGGTCCTCCAAGAGCTGGTGGCCAACCTCCACATCCTCAATGGATCCGCCTGCCCTAACCTGGGCTAGCATATCCAAGAGGGTTTCCGCTTCTCCCTCCTCGGGCAGGTTGCACACGGGGAGCGCACATGCCTCCCGCTCATGATGTGCCTTCATCATGTTCACATGGAAGGGCCTCCGCCTTCCACGGGCAGGGTCCAGGGTGACCAGGTACGTTACAGGGTTGAGCTGCTGGTACACGAGGTATGGGCCTTCCCAGGCTGCCTGAAGCTTGTCCTGTGGTACGGGGACCAGTACCCACACCTTTTGACCCACTTGGTAGGTCCTCTCACAAGCGTTCTGGTCGTACCAACGCTTCTGATCGGCCTGGGCTTGAGCCATATTGTCGTGTACCAGTTGCGTCAAGGCCTGCATTTTGTTCCGGAAGCGCATGACATACTCGATAACCGACACTCCAGGGGTGGCCAAATCCCCTTCCCAAGCCTCTTTCACCAGAGCCAGGGGGCCCCGCACACGTCGCCCGTACAGGAGCTCAAACGGTGAGAATCCTGTTGAGGCCTGTGGAACCTCCCGGTAAGCAAATAACAGGTGTGGGAGATACCGCTCCCAGTCACGCCCATGGGAGTCGACCAACATCTTAAGCATCTGCTTCAAGGTGCCATTGAACCGCTCGCACAGGCCATTAGTCTGTGGATGGTACGGGCTGGCCACCAGATGTCGCACCTGGACTTGCTTACAGAGGGTCTCCATCAGCTGGGACATGAATTGGGTCCCCCGGTCGGTGAGCATTTCCTGGGGAAAACCCACTCGGGAGAAAATCTCCAGCAATGCGGTGGCCACCTTGTCAGCCCGAATGGACGACAAGGCCACTGCTTCTGGGTACCGGGTGGCATAGTCCACTACCGTCAGTATGAAGCGTTTCCCGGAGCTGCTGGGGATGGCCAGCGGGCCGACCAGATCCACAGCCACCCTCCTGAAAGGCTCATCGATGATTGGCAGAGATACCAGTGGGGCTTTGGGGCGTGGCCCCGCCTTCCCCACTCTCTGACAGGTTTCACACGAACGGCAGTAGGCAGCCACATCGGCCCCCATTTTTGGCCAGTAGAAATGCTGGTTTAACCTGGCCTTGGTCTTAGCGATCCCTAGGTGTCCGGCCATCGGAATCTCATGTGCGATCCGCAACAACTCCGTCCGGAACGGATAGGGTACCACCAACTGTCGGTCCCTGGGCCACGCCTCCGGTGAACCCTGCTGGACCGTGGCCCGGTACAGCCGTCCTTGGTCCCAGACCACTCGCTCCGGGTCCGAGTCCGAGGGAGGCTGTGCCGCCTGCTCCTTTAGAGCTTTCAGGCTGTCGTCAGCTTCTAACGCTGCCTGAAACTCCTGACTAGATGTGGCCAGAATCGACGAGACTGTCACATCTTCAGTCAGTACCCCGGGACCTGTGTCCTGGCCTCCACCTGACTCGGCTGCCACTTGGTCAGAAGGGGAAGAGCTATCGGACCTCCGGGAGGCCCCTTGGCTTCCAGCACTCCCACTGCGGGTGACAGCGGCCACAGCCGCTGCGACCGTGGGTCGTGCCTGCTCCTCCTCCATTCCTGACCAAGTCGCCGGTTCAGGCAGACCTACCTGGCTTCCTGACACCCCGGTTGTGGGGGAACCCTGCACCGAGATCTTACCTGGGAGCACTTCCGCTCCTGGACCGGCCCCAATCTCACCTGCCTGTTCCCCTCCTGCAGCAACAGAACCCCGGTGTGAAATCTCTGGGGACCCCACATTTGCTGTGGTAGCCCCCACCCCACACACTGGTCCTCCCCCTGCAGCACCCTGCTCTCTGCTTATCCCTGCAGAGGGCAGCAGATCCCAGCTCACAGGCTGGTTACTTGTAGAGGCATTGTCACACCTTTCTCTGACCCCCTCCCCTGTCACAGCTGCAGCTGCGTGTGTGTCTATGGTGTCTGTGCAAGCAGAAATATCAGAGTTCACTCCCTCCTCCCTTACATCATTCATAGATAACACATTAACATTGTCCGGAGGCACGTCAGCACTGGCTGAAGGTTCAGCCTTTGGGGCGGGGCCAAACTGGGAGGTTATTTGCCCCAAATCTGTCCCAAGTAGCACGTTTGCAGGGATCCGATCAGTTACCCCCACCTCCCTCACCCCTCGCCCTGCGCCCCAGTCCACATAAATGTCAGCAACAGGCAGCGCCGGGTCAATGCCTCCAATCCCGGAGACAGCGAGGGTTTTTCCAGGGATCAAGTCTTGGGGGGACACCATCTCAGGCCGCACCAGAGTCACCTCCGAGGCGCTGTCTCGCAGTCCTATGGTCACAGACTGGCCGACGGTGACAGGTTGGAAGCTGTCCAGGGACCTACCACCACCCCCACCCACACAATACACCTTGGGCGGCCCTTGGGACGGGGACGGAGCCGGGGCCTTGGGACGCTGAGGGCACATGGCCTTGAAGTGTCCAGGTAGGTTGCACTGGTGGCACCGTCTTGGCTCTGCCACGGGCCTGGAGAGGGGAGTTGAGGGGGACACCCCCTGCAGTCTAGGGGCAGGTGGGGCAGTCGCAGAGTTCATCTTACCCCCTCTCCAGGTGCTGCTGGTGGCTGCTCTCCTGGCTTCAGGAGCCCGATTGTTGGTGTAGTCATCTGCCAGGGCAGCTGTAGCCGTGGATCCCTTTGGCTTCTGGTCTCGGATGAACTGGCGGAGATCCTCAGGGCAGTTCCACAAGAGTTGCTCCGTGATGAACAAGTCCAGGATCTCCGGTCCGGTGGAAAGCTGCAGGCCTTGGGTCCAGTGGTCGGCAGCTCGGGCAAGTGCCCGCCGGTGGTCAGCCCAGGAGTCCTTTGGTCCCTTCTGTAGGCTCCGGAACTTCTTGCGGTAGGACTCCGGGGTGAGGTTGTACTGTTGGATCAGGGCCCGCTTGATGGTGTCGTAGCCCTGATCTGCCTCAGCAGGCAAGTCCCCAAGGATATCCAGGGCCTTACCCCTTAAACGGGGGGTCAGGTATTTGGCCCACTGGTCCTTGTTCAGATGGTGCTGCAAGCAAGTCCGCTCAAAAGCAGTCAAGAAAGAGTCCAAGTCTCCATCCTTCTCCAGCACTGGGAAGTCCTCAACACGGACCTTTGGAAGTTTGGTGTCTTGAAGGTCACGTGTGGCTGATGAGGGCCGGAGCTGAGCTAGCTGCAGCTGGTAGTCACGCTCTGCCTGGCGCTCTTCACGCGCTGCCTGCCGCTCTGCCCTGCGCTCTGCCATGAGTATCTCGTAGGTATCCCGGTCTCCAGCCTGGAGAAGGGCCATAGCCATTTGAAGAAGGCTATCCGAGCCTCCCAGGCTCGGTGGAATGGCACGTGGTGATCTGCGGCCCGCTGCGGAGCCTGGTGCTTCACTGTCCATTGCAGAGCGGAGGGCTGGCATCTGGCTCGTTGAGGAACCTTGGGCGAGCTCCTCCTCATCTTGTCCAGCAGTGCAAGGTTGTGCGATGTTCTCTGCAGAGCTGTTCTCTGGCGTCGGGCTCCTGGAGGACTCGTGGACAACCTCCTCATTGCTGTCCACAGCACCGTCCTCCCTCTCTTCGGCTCCTGCCTTAGCATTGGCCAGTTGCATAGCTCTGCTCCTGGTGCCATCAGCCATTCTTGCAGACTTTTGGTCACTGACACAGAACTGACACCTGATGCCTCCACACACCTTACAGTATCTGCACTCTGACACTCTAGTGTTGAGCTAGTCTGAAGACCCCAGCAGCCACAGCTGCTGCAGGCAGTCTTTAGTGTCTGGGAGTATGGGTCTCACACTCACACACACTATTATCTCGATCCCACCGCTATGCCACCAATATGTCACAAACCACCGGGGGGGTCACTCAGAAATCCCCCGCGCTGGCTACCAGTACGTCACAATCGGGGGGTAACAAGTGGGGGTCACCCCTCCTTTATACCTCCCGACCGACAGACAGAGCACGTGACGCGCTCTCTAGCGCCCCTCTTATAGTCAGGCCAATTATGGAATTGCCCGACAATAAGCAAGGAGGCCGCTATACTACTTATGCCGATTATTGAAGGGTCCCCGGTGAGAGTAAGGTATATATTCCCCCGACCTCCGCGGGCGGAATATATAATATCTTCCTGAATCTCACTGGCCTCCCCACAATAATCCTTGGCACAACTCGCTGCCACCAACCGCTTCACGGTAACTATTAGCCGAACACACAGACGTGGGATTCGAGATCGAGATAACAGAACAGCCCAAGATTAATTATATAATTTAATCAGCTTAAAGCACACTAGAACTACAATATATACAATAGGGAATCTACAGAATATACATATGTCAGAGTACAGTTACAGATAAAGCATGGGTTACAAACAGGTATACAATTACATCAGTTACCTTGTGTGTCTGGCCACAGGGGGGCGCTGTAGACCAGGTTTCCAGGAACTCCCACAGATGTTTCCTACACGTGCCCCCAGCGAGAAGAACCTTGGAAAATGGCCGAAGCAGGGTTATCAACCTGGGCAAATCCAGGTCCCCTCCTACCTTAGTGACCTCACGGGGAAGCACTGCCACTCCCCCTGCATGGATCAGAATTATCCAGAAAAGGGGATTTTGGCCATAACTGTGCCTGGGAGCGTCGTAGACGGACGCCAATGCTCTCATTGTGACAGTTATGAATTTAGCTGCAGAACGAGGGGACTCATGACCTGTCTACGAGTTCCCATATGGCTGATATCACGTTTGGTGTGTTTCCCAATGTCCTACTTCCATAAAAAGGGTGTGCCAGCATCGTCCACATGCGGAGACACCATTGTTATGGTTGCCATATTTATCGGAGATATGGCTTGCGAGATATGAACCATTTTTTACTGGAGTCGTTCTGTCTGGCTATTTCCATAGCCTTGCTAACTAGCTAGCAGCTCCTACTACAGGGTGACGGCAGGGAGTCATCCTGTATCCATTGTCCTAAAGCCACCTAATTTCCATATCACAGGACATGGCCATGGATTTGTTGCTAAACCAGTTGTGTGAAGGGAAGGGGGTAGTGACACCAGGAGAGGGCTTCCTGACATGACTTGAATGTCATGATTTATCGTCATATCTCCGGATTTACCTCACACCTTGAAACAAGCATCACTGATGATGCTTCGTTTCAGGGCGGATGCAGAGACTGTGGCAGTTATCGCCGCCTCAGCCCTCTGCTCTGATGATGCTTCATTTCAGGGAGAAGACATAGGCTGTGACAGTGATTGCAACCTTAGCCCCCTGCTCTGATGACGCTTCATTTCAGGGAGAAAGCATAGGCTGTGACAGTGATTGCAACCTCAGCCCCCTGCTCTGATAACGCTTCATTTTAGGGAGAAGGCATTGGCAGTGACAGTGATCACAGCCTCTGCCCCCTGCTCTGATGACACTTCATTTCAAGGTGAAGGAATAGGCTGTGTCAGTGATTGCAGCCTCAGCCCACTGCTCTGATGACGCTTCATTTCAGGGGGAAGGCATAGGCTGTGACAGTGATTGCAGCCTCAGCCCACTGCTCTGATGACACTTCATTTCAGGGGGAAGGCATAGGATGTGACAATGATTGCAGCCTCAGCCCCC
Source organism: Anomaloglossus baeobatrachus (assembly GCF_048569485.1). NCBI lineage: Eukaryota > Metazoa > Chordata > Amphibia > Anura > Aromobatidae > Anomaloglossus > Anomaloglossus baeobatrachus. The sequence continues at coordinate 35,303,068 of NC_134362.1, forward strand.
AGCTATGATGATGCTTTGTTTCAATACTAGGATCCTCAAACAAAGCGTCATGAGACAGGAAGTAAAAAAAAAATTAATAGTAGTTAGATTGTGTAGTCAGGGAAGGGTAGGAACAGCCATGTTAGAAACTGGTTTAGATTGGGGCAATAAGTAGATAAGGATTTATATTTTATTTTTTTAAGCTTTTGAGCCACCCTTTTAATATGTAATTTACATGGCACAGTTAATATTGTAAAAACAAAAAAATGCAAGAATTCTTGATTTTTGCTCATCTCACAAAAAAAACAATAGCGCTCTAAATAAGTGCCCCAAATAATGGCATTAGAAAAAAAATGTCATCTTGCAAAAAAAATCCTCGTATGGCTATAGTGATGGAAGAGTAAAAAAGGCTCTGCATGAGTGGAGATGAAGAAGTAAACAAAAATAACAAAATAGTTGCATCATAAAAGGGGCAAAACTGGTGGCAGAGGTATCGTAAGTGGTCGGATATGTCATATTTAATAAACCAGTGGTCAGAAGTAAAAGAAATCAGCTTTACAGATTCTAAACATTTTGTAAATATTACATTTCTTATTCTTACCTGGGATCCAAGTGCATGAAATCTGATATTCTGAACTCTCGAGACTCCTGGCTGTCATATATGTGGTCTATGTCCTAGAAAACGTCAATATACACACGACTGTCAGCAAGAAAAGCATCTCTTAAATTTGTAAGCCAAAACCAGGAGTCTGGTTTCCTCCAGCTATAACAATTGGCTGCTGAGGATGGAGCTACTCTCCCCCACTTGCTAGCTAGCGAAGGCACAGGTCTTTCTGCAGGACGCCACACGTCTTCCTCTTCTTGATTTTAGCTTTGTCTGCCTGTACCTGACCTCTACAATTTTCTACTATAACAAATTGCTGGTGGTACACCAAGGCTATAACATATATCACATATTATAGCATGTAATATAACATGAATTAATGATCCAATAATTAATCCTTTAGCGCAAATGAACGCATCACTAAGTCTGCTTTGGTGCACATATATGTGGAGACAATAGGATAAAGAGTTGCACACAAGTCGCAATGTATATGGGAATGATGAAAAGCAAAACTGCTATGGGAATACTAGACAAATATACATATATATATACATATAATATGAAAAATACAATGAACTATCTGAAAAAGTGAAAAAACATGAAAATGGTATCTGCATAACTGCTATGAATAATAGGAATGAGAGATGTTTAGCCATTGTATTGATCAATGCAAAAGAGCCCCAAAACCAACGCCAAGGTAATCTCTATTTTTGGGGTCGCTAGCCTATATGTAACCTCACCTGCAGTTAAAAAACTAGAGATTACCTTGGAGTTGGTTTTGGGGCTCTTTTGAATTGATCAATACAATGGCTAAACATCTCTTATATTCCTATTATTCATAGCAGTTATGCATATTCCATTTTTCATGTTTTTTCACTTTTTCAGATAGTTCATTATATTTTTCAGTCTAGTATTCCCATAGCAGCTCTGCTTTTCATTATTTCCATATACATTTTGACTTGTGTGCAACTCTTTATGCTATTGTATAGTTATGTTTTTTGAGTCTTGCACCATGTTCACACCATTGGTGTTCCAGGCATACATTCTTTAGTTAGTATACACTTTTTGTCTGAGAACCCTGCCCCACCCACAGCCATTTGTTTCACTTCACATATATAGCTTGGTCCTTTGCTTCCCATACAGAGCAAGATTTTTTTAACTGCAGGTGAGGTTACATATAGGCTAGGGACCCCAAGACTAGAGATTACCTTGGCGTTGGTTTTGGGGCTCTTTTGCATTGATCAATACAATGTCTAAACATCTCTTATATTCCTATTATTCATAGCAGTTATGCATATTCCATTTTTCATGTTTTTTCACTTTTTCAGATAGTTCATTGTATTTTTCAGTCTAGTATTCCCATAGCAGTTTTGCTTTTGATCATTCCCATATACATTGTGACTTTTGTGCAACTCTTTATCCTATTGTATAGTTATGTTTTTTGAGTCTTGCACCATGTTCACACCATTGGTGTTCCAGACATATGTGTGGAGAGGCTCAGAAGCTGAGCCCACGTCACAAGAGGCAGATGCCTGCTGTGTTACACAGCCAGCATGTATCTCTAACAGCAGCAGCCATAAGTTGCTCTTATCTCTGCTGTTTAACCATTAATAAATTGTTCTTGATGTGACACGATTGTTGGGTATCGATACGTTACGGTGACTGTTGGGTGCCTGCTAAAGTAAGGATGGGCCTCATAGAAAACCATCATTTACATTATATACTGTAATACAGTGATATTGCAGTATATTGAAGAATTTATCAAAGGATCAAAAGCCTATCGTAAGAATCAATGTTATAAGCCTGAAAAAACACTTTAAACTCCTAAAAATTATAGTATTAGGACAAAAATAAAAACTTACCCACTGTATTTCTTCTAGAAAAAGAAATCCATTGTAATCACATAACGCTGCATAGGTTTCAGAAAAGCCTCCTACAACAAAAAACAAAAACATAGTGGGTAGTAATTCTCAGGAAATTACTTACAGGGTGCTCTGTACTCGTAACTAGCGATGAGCGGGCACTACCATGCTCGGGTGCTCTGTACTCGTAACTAATGATGCGCGGGCACTACCATGCTCGGGTGCTCAGTACTCGTAACTAGTGATGCGCGGGCACTACCATGCTCGGGTACTCTGTACTCATAACTAGTGATGAGAGGGCACTACCATGCTCGGGTACTCTGTACTCATAACTAGTGATGAGAGGGCACTACCATGCTCGGGTGCTCTGTACTCGTAATTAGTGATGAGAGGGTACTACCATGCTTGGGTGCTCTGTACTCGTAACTAGTGATGAGTGAGCACTACCATGCTCGGGTGCTCAGTACTGGTAACTAGTGATGAGAGGGCACTACCATGCTCGGGTACTCTGTACTCATAACTAGTGATGAGAGGGCACTACCATGCTCGGGTGCTCTGTACTCGTAATTAGTGATGAGAGGGTACTACCATGCTTGGGTGCTCTGTACTCGTAACTAGTGATGAGTGAGCACTACCATGCTCGGGTGCTCAGTACTCGTAACTAGTGATGAGCGGGCACTACCATGCTCGGGTGCTCTGTACTCGTAACTAGTGATGAGTGAGCACTACCATACTCGGGTGCTCTGTACTCGTAACTAGTGATGAGAGGGCACTACCATGCTCGGGTGCTCAGTACTCGTAACTAGTGATGAGAGGGCACTACCATGCTCGGGTACTCTGTACTCGTAACAAGTAATGAGAGGGCACTACCATACTTGGGTGCTCTGTTCTCGTAACTAGTGATGAGAGGGCACTACCATGCTCAGGTGCTCAGTACTCGTAACTAGTGATGAGTGGGCACTACCATGCTCGGGTGCTCGGTACTCGTAACTAGTGATGAGTGGGCACTACCATGCTCGGGTGCTCAGTACTCGTAACTAGTGATGAGTGGGCACTACCATGCTCGGGTGCTCAGTACTCGTAACTAGTGATGAGCGGACACTACCATGCTCGGGTGCTCAGTACTCGTAACTAGTGATGAGTGGGCACTACCATGCTCGGGTGCTCTGTACTCGTAACTAGTGATGAGCGGGCACTACCATGCTCGGGTGCTCAGTACTCGTAACTAGTGATGAGCGGGCACTACCATGCTCAGGTGCTCAGTACTCGTAACTAGTGATGAGTGGGCACTACCATGCTCGGGTGCTCGATATTCGTAACTAGTGATGAGCGGGCACTACCATGCTCGGGTGCTCAGTACTCGTAACTAGTGATGAGCGGGCACTACCATGCTCAGGTGCTCTGTACTCGTAACTAGTGATGAGCGGGCACTACCATGCTCAGTACTGGTAACTAGTGATGAGCGGGCACTACCATGCTCGGGTGCTCTGTACTCGTAACTAGTGATGAGCGGGCACTACCATGCTCAGGTGCTCTGTACTCGTAACTAGTGATGAGCGGGCACTACCATGCTCGGGTGCTCTGTACTCGTAACTAGTGATGAGCGGGCACTACCATGCTCAGGTGCTCTGTACTGGTAACTAGTGATGAGCGGGCACTACCATGCTTGGGTGCTCTGTACTCGTAACTAGTGATGAGCGGGCACTACCATGCTTGGGTGCTCTGTACTCGTAACTAGTGATGAGCGGGCACTACCATGCTCGGGTGTTCGGTACTCGTAACTAGCGAAGAGTTTTCAGCAGTCTTATTATCATCGGTGACTGCAGCTCTCATGTGACCTAAACACTGTCATGAGATTGCCGGGAATAGGTACAGAGCGCAGGGAGAAGATGACCGACAGGTATGATTTTCACTTAGCGACTAAACGG
>NC_134362.1:35629940-35684940 GCF_048569485.1 Anomaloglossus baeobatrachus
CTATTTTTAGGCTGTAGATGCCCAGACTGCCCCTTTAATCACTTACCAGCAGCAGCCTATTGCAGTTGTGGAGGTGTGTGACCAAGACCCTATCCAGCTGTTCACATCCAGTGCTCAGAGGATTTGATAGTCCTTCAGCAGAACAGCAAACAACATCATCCTCTTTTTGCTCAGGGGTCGGTACAGGTCCATCTTCACTGTTCTCCGGCCTAAAAATAACGGAAAGATGTGGTTATATACCCTGCCTGCGTTAAAGTTGCAAATTACTATGTACTGACTGTACCTACAGCAGGGAAGACTATTTTACCAGAGCTCCTTCAAAAGACAACTTTTTAGTATAAAGGATAGCCTAAAGCACCACCTTATGTCTTGGACAGACTTTCTTCAAGGGGAAACAATATTTAAAGGGGATATCCAATCTAAATAAAAAAACATTATCAGGGGTACAAATAGGGTGAAAATGGCCAATTGTGAGCAAAATCTGATAGCCCAGCTGCTGTCACCCCTAAAGATCCAACACGACGCTCTGCACAAGAAGTAAAAACACCGTAAAAACACTGAGCCGGTGATTGGTGGCAGCAGTCTGGTGATCAAAACTATGCATCATCAAAAACATCCAATGTTGCTCCTTTACAATCACTCGACCAGCAGGACAGAAGAACAATGATCTTATCGCTTAGTATATGTGCACACGCTGCATCTTTGTGGTGACCACAAGATGCAAGTTTTTGACCAACAAAAAAACAAACACAAAACGCACCTGTGCCATAGAACATTACTGCTCGCTGTGAGCGCCACGCAGTGACTGAAGTGAGGCATGCAATCAGCGGTGACATCACTCAGGTGATTTGTGGTCAGAGATGGAGGACTCTAGCTGTGGCAGTGGCTAACCTGAGTGATGTCACTGCTGATAGTGCGGCTCACTTCAGTCACTACGTGAAGCTCACAGCGGGCAGTCATGTTCTATGATGGCGCTCGCTGTGAGCTTCAGATGTAGCACTGTTGGAAGCACTGTGGGACCTTGTGTGGATTACGTCGAACCTAGAGGGGTGTTTTGGGGATTAATAAAGGGGTGAAAGAGGGTGATTTTTTTGTCTTTCATTTCAAATATTTGTGTTTATTTACTTTGACTTACAGATTTGTGAAGGGGGTGTCTCAGACGCCTGCCATTACTAATCCAGGACTTAGTGGCTGCTGTGGACTGCCATTAACTCCCTCAATACCCAGATTGCCACCCCACCAGGGCAATCGGGAAGAGTTGGGTAAAATACCAGGACTGTCAGTCACACCTAATGAATGCAGCAATTCCAGGCGGCTGCTGGCTGTTTTTAGGCTGGGTTGGCGCCCAATAACCATGGGTATCCCCAGCCTGAGAATACCATCCCCTAGCTGATGGGCTTTATCTGTGCTGGTATCATAAATATGGGGGGGGGGGGAATCCTACGCCAATTTTATTTATTTTACTGCACGATTTAGACCCGCTCACCGGCATCTGTGCTTGGAAGCCTCAGACACAAAGTCACTCAGCATGGGGGCTCATCTGACTGCAACCACAGACGTCAGTGGGCTGGGGAAGCAGTTCATATTCAATGAATGTAATGAGCGGCCGCCGAAGCAGTGTGATAGCTGCCCCGATGACTTGTTAAGTATGAAGTGCATGCTCCTATTCCTTTTGCTCTGGATTCTGGTCCCCCATAGACTTTATATGGGGACCGGCATCTGGCCAGATATCAGGGATCAATCCCCTGCCAATCCAAGTCAGCGAAAAGATCCTCCGAAATGCGGGGACAAAAAGCAAAAAGAATGGACATGCTGCATCTTTGTGGTTACCGCTAAATAAATCTCAGATTTTGCTGGAGAAGGAAATTCGGGTGCAGTTTTGGTACCAAAACTGCCCCCGAAATATGCATAAAAACGTAACAAAAAAACCCTCATGTCCATCGCCTTCTATTGGCGACACAGACCCTCCCCAGATGAGCCTCCACCAAGATCCAAAATGTTGCACAAGTGTTACTTAACTTTTTAAATAGGTCTGCAGAGAGGTTTCTATAAGGTTTATGAAGTGAGATTGTACCCTCATATATGAAGGAGCAGGAGGCTCTGAAGAGATACTCAGTGAGCTCTAGTCAGGCAAGTATCTGATGTAGAGAAGCAACGGTCCCACCAATGGCAGCTCCAGAGCATAAAACATACAGACACTATCAGCACAAAATAAGGAGTGCAGAACATGGACAAAGCCGCTCCATATTGTGGATTTCACTTCAATCCTTTCATTGTAGTTTTACCATTGATAAATGTCACAATCGTTTTTTTTTTTTTATACATTTGCATGGAAACACGGCATTTCTGTAACACAATACTATGGCCTTGCCTTTCAGTTGGAGCCGCTTCCTCCTCGGAGTTTTCCGACTCCTCCATGTCTGACGTGGAATTTAGGAAGTCAAAACTCTCAAGGGCGTTCTCCACCGTGAGGCTGATGCTGGACGCTCGGCTCCGGAATACTCCTTGTTTCTGCTGTCAGGATTCAAAAAAGACACGAGAGCTTGTGACTACGGATATTGGGGTCGGCCGATACTTTTCAGACATTATTGGGCTCAGTGGTCAAACACTAAAATAGGATACCGCTTCTAGAGGAAAGGCTGCAACTGATCAGTGGCCGCAGACGTCACCCCACTGCAATTTTGGTAGCGAAATGTAAATTATATAGATATACATCTATCTATCGAATTTACATTTCGCTACCAAAATTGCAGTGGGGTGACGTCTGCGGCCACTGATCAGTTGCAGCCTTTCCTCTAGAAGCGGTATCCTATTTTAGTGTATGTATATATGTATATATATATATATATATATATTATATATACACACATACATATACACACACACACACACACATTATATATAATATACACACACACACACACACACACATTATATATAATATACACACACACACACACACACACACATTATATATAATATACACACACACACACACACACACACACACACACACACACACATATATAATATACACACACACACACACACACACACACACACACACATATATAATATACACACACACACACACACACACACACACACATTATATATAATATACACACACACACACACACACACACACACACATTATATATAATATACACACACACACACACACACACACACACACACACACACATTATATATAATATACACACACACACACACACACACACACACACACACACACACACACATACATACATACATACATACATATATGCGGTACATATATGTATATATAATTAGGTGTACATTAGTGAAGAGTGAGCACTACCATGCTCGGGTACTCGGTACTTGTAAGTGCTCACTCAACACCAGTTACAAGTACCGAGCACCCGAGCATGGTAGTGCCCGCTCATCACTAGTTACGAGTACTAAGCACCCGAGCATGGTAGTGCCCGCTCATCACTAGTTACGAGTACTGAGCACCCGAGCATGGTAGTGCCCGCTCATCACTAGTTACGAGTACTAAGCACCCGAGCATGGTAGTGCCCACTCATCACTAGTTACGAGTACTGAGCACCTGAGCATGGTAGTGCCCGCTCATCACTAGTTACGAGTACTGAGCACCTGAGCATGGTAGTGCCCGCTCATCACTAGTTACCAGTACAGAGCACCCGAGCATGTTAGTGCCCGCTCATCACTAGTTACGAGTACTGAGCACCTGAGCATGGTAGTGCCCGCTCATCACTAGTTACCAGTACTGAGCACCCGAGCATGGTAGTGCCCGCTCATCACTAGTTACGAGTACAGAGCACCCGAGCATGGTAGTGCCCGCTCATCACTAGTTACGAGTACCGAGCACCCGAGCATGCTAGTGCCCGCTCATCACTAGTTACGAGTACTGAGCACCCGAGCATGGTAGTGCCCGCTCATCACTAGTTACGAGTACTGAGCACCCGAGCATGGTAGTGCTCGCTCATCACTAGTTACAAGTACCAAGCACCCGAGCATGGTAGTGCCCGCTCATCACTAGTTACGAGTACTGAGCACCCGAGCATGGTAGTGCTCGCTCATCACTAGTTACAAGTACCAAGCACCCGAGCATGGTAGTGCCCGCTCATCACTAGTTACGAGTACTGAGCACCCGAGCATGGTAGTGCCCGCTCATCACTAGTTACGAGTACCAAACACTGGAGCATGGTAGTGCTCATTCATCCTAGTGTGCATGATATTTGGGGAACTGCGGCCATTGGCTGAGCAGTCAGCTGATGTGTCTAAAATGTATGTGGAACTTTATAGGCACAAAAACGCCTCTGATTCGATTATTTGAAGGATGAAATGGCCACAATCAATAAGACGAGTAGCACCTATTAGCTCTGAGGCTGATTATTTTATGCAAATAGACAGGGGACTTAAAAATAAAAATAAAAATAAAAAATAAGACCTAAAAAATGTCTCTTTAGATTGCCTGTAGGACATACCTTACCTAAGCTTAATATGTGCATGAAAAAAATGCATCAAAATACTAAGTATTCAATCATACATAAAATGAACAAAACAAAAAACAAGCATTTTGCTTAAACAAATCACAATGTCTATTGGAAAATAAAAAAAATAAGTGCATTGAGGGTGTGCTGATGGATTTAACGCACAGGCACACGCCCCAATGCACTTCTAGGCTAATTTGCATGCCGAACATGCACTAAAAGTGGAAATCTGTTGTCATCCATCACCGGAGTGACTCCTTATTCCGCAATTGTGGGATTCTGTATTATGTGACCCTGATGCCATGTGGGGAGCTGCCCTTTATCCAGACCAGTAAACGTTACGTGACATGTTTGGATATATTTGTGTAAAATGTGTCATCTGGAGAGGGGAATTTACAAATTTTTTTCTAGATTAAAAATACAATATATACTGAAACCGTCACCGATGCCCTCTGCAGTCACATTTGGTTGCTGGATGCATATTCCTAAACGCATAAGCCATAAATATCGATTTTTCAAATATCCCTTGGGTACAGCTGCTTAGCTCCCATTCACTTCAATAAGAATTAATCTGCAGCACCCGAGTACAGTTACTACAGTGTACGGGCCCTCGCTGCTCTGTTCACCGTGTACATCCGGAAGCCGCTTGCGCTGCAAACCGTAAACCGGTGGGATTCCAGGAATCAGACCCCCGTAGATGTGCTGGAGAACCTCTAAGCTTTCTGGAAGTAGTTTGACCTCATGGATCGGCGTCAACAGTCCTCACACCTGGACCACTTGGAAAATAACAAGGCAGATATTGAATAACTTACCAGGAGAATCTCCTCCAGGTGTTTGATCTTATTTTCCAAGGATTGCAGTTCAGGGAACTGTCCCCGGTAGTCGTCCAGTGATGAACTCAAGGAACTGATCGCCTCCTCCAAACCACAGTCAACAATCCTCCTTTTTGTGTCGTCGGAGTGAACGACTTCAGGCACGGGACTCTCACTCTCTTCCGGCACCGGGTCCAAACATGGAGTAATGATGGGAGAAGAGTGAACCACAGGTTGCTGCTGATGCATCTCGACAACGTCGTCCACCACAAGCTCAAACTCCTCTTCCCCACAAGGTGCGGCCTCCTGCACTGGAGTCTCTGCGCTCGATGGCGGAGCGGAGTCCGTCCTCTCCTGATGGAGATCTACTTCTGATTCTGTGCATGCGATTTCACATTCCTCCTCCTGAGAGCAAACCGATTGTCCAGTGATTTCCAAATCATCCTCAGTTTCATAATTAGCTGGAACATCCACGGATTCTGAGACATCGACATCCAACGGTAACGTCACCAAGGGTTCCTCCAGGACATGAAAGTCCGAGCCCGAGGCATCAAAGCTGACTTCACTAATATGGCTCAATGTCCTGGAGTAAACGACGTGGCCATTAGCCACAGATGATTTAGTCAATGCCACCTTTTCGTGAACTATTTTGCCACTGCTTTCCGCCTCCTCCATTGAGGCGTCGGCTCCTGTGTCCGCACTTTCCTCCCTTTGTGTAAAGGAGATTTCTATCTCTGGAGCAGACGTCTGAAGTTCGGGTTGAACAATGTTCTTGGGAGTGTGTCGGATACTGCTGGACAACTGTGGGCTGGAGGAATCATCTGAGGATTCAGAAGAAATCGACCAGGCAGCTCCATTTTCCAAATCGTCTGAACGTCGTAACATATTCTAGAAGTAATGAGATACAAAAAGGGTTAAAACTGAATGTAATAGATTTCAGAGAATAAATGTTATCTGATGAATTATTTATGGCATTTTGCTTAAGGGGAATGTATCATCAGAAATTAATAAAAAAAATAATATATTTATTGCTAACTTTTTTTCATATAATAAATAATATATATATATATATATATATATATATATATATATATATATATATATATATATATATATATATATATATATGTGTGTGTATATATTTGTTTTTTTATCCATCTCAGATGAAAAAAAAATATATTTTTAGTCTATTTATATAAACAGATATAAATACAAAAATATAAAAAGAAATGCAAAAACGATATGAAATACTTTTTATATTTTATAAAAAAAGCAATGCAGAAAAAAATTATATGTATTCTTAAACTATTTTTGTATCTTTTTACTTTTTTTATGTAAATATATATTTGCATTATATATTATAACATATATAAAAAATTAAAAACAAATTTATAAAAATTATATAAAAAAAATTATAAAATACATATATTTGCATTTTTGTAATATATATTAAAAATGCCCAAAAGTCTATAAAAACAGTATAATATAAAAATGATTTAATATAATTTATTATAATTTTTTTGTATGTTTTATATTATATATTTTTTAAAATTATATCGTTTTTATTATACTTTTTTAATTATAAAAAAAATGCAAAACAAATTATATATAATGTAAAAAATAAGAAAATACAAAATGCCCACTAGGTGTAATTCTAAACCTACTCCTCAAATTCTGTCTAGTAGACTTTTCAGCAGTCTCATTATCACCACAGATAACAAAAGATCCACAATACATAATATTGATATATAGCGTTGTGGAAAATAAAATACATCTTATCTTGAATTATTGAAATCTTTGGTCTTTTTAAGCTTAGAGGTTCAGTGGGTGGTCCTAATCAGTGATTGACAGCTACCTCTATGCACAGTTATATAGAAGGCATGTCACTCATTAGCACCGCCCACTGGACTCCCAAGCATTTAAAGATTAAAGTTTTCCATGAATAAAACAGGTTATATGGAATCTTTTCCCATAAATCTATATATCAATCTGCTCAGCTCTTCCTGCTCTATAACATGCTGCCTGCAGATTGAACGTGCGACAGGTTCCCTTTAAATTTCATATACACTACAGTGATTCATTTTAACACGTTTTATGTTCTATCCATATTCAGCAATGTATCCTATGGGGATTGTGCATACTAATGCACACTGGCATCTACACAATATTTATATTTGTAGGGGAAGCAAATGCTACAGGCTTGCAAAAAATACAGGAACCAGTAATTTTGCATGGATGGAAGCAGAGAACTATCCGGGCAGTGCACTGCATTATAGCTTCTAGAAAGCAGGAGGTTTCCGGAGGTTTATTAGCTATGCTACATCTAACAAAAACTTACATAGTAGTCTTGCTCATAAGTATTAACCTGGACAGATGAGACATCATTGCACGAGCAAGTCTGAGACAATTTGTCAGTAAGGGTCTCTCGAAGCATGACGAGCATTGGCCAGCTGTGCTTTCCCAGATCTGGCAACAAGGAGCTCTTTTCATGGCATAAATATAAAGAATAGGCATTATACAGGGGGTGGAAATAGTGTGGAAAGGTCAACGAATTCAAGGAAAATGCATTATGGTTGGAATAAAAAAAAAATGGATTTTATTGTCAAACAAACAAAGATTGATACAAAATGACAAAATGAAACTTTGCTCAGAATCTGTCTGCTTCATTTTATGGAGTCTTTCGTATGTAGTGCTGTAGAGGTGTCCCAAATCCAACGTTGGCCCAGATCATTGCACCTCAGCTGAAAAATCCAGCTTTTTTACCTTTATGAAAATTATACTGCAAGTGCGCTGTTGGCATATCAGTGCACTTGCAGTCCATGGCTATTTTTGTGTTCTCTCTGCCCAGCACCACTTTCTATTGCATGACTAACAGCAGAGTAGAGATTTCAGGTCGTGAGGTCATGTTTGCACCATCTTGAAATCTTTGCTGAAAAATGTGGCTTATGTTTATACAAATTATACAGCAAGTGCACTGGGGGAGTCTCAGTGCACTTGCAGTCCATGTCTGTTTTTATTCTGCTCAGCGTCACTTTCCATTGATTTGACAGCTTGATTTGACAGCAGAAACAAAGGCTTTGGTGTGTGAGATTTGCATGGTCTTGAAATCTCTGCTGAAAAATCCAGCTATACACAAAGTATACTACAAGTGCACTGAGTGTGTCTCTGTGCACCTGCAGTCTATGGCTCTTTTTAGGTTTTATTTGCCCAGTGCTACTTTCCATTACTTGACTAACAGCAGAAACAAAAGGATTTGGTGTGTGAGGTCGTGTTTGCACGGTCTTGAAATCTCTGCTGAAAAATCTGGCTTTTTACCTTTATGCAAATTATACTGCAAGTGCACTGGGGACGTCTTAGTGCACTTGAAGTTCATGGCTCTTTTTGGGGGGTTTTTTTCAGCTTAGCGCCACTTTCCATTGCTTGGCTGACAGCAGAGACAGGCTTTGGTGTGTGAGGTCATGTTTCCACTGTCTTGAAGTCTTACGCATGCGTTACTCATCATACACCGCTGCAGGCAAATGTGCAAGAGATTTCAGGACAGAGGAGAGCTGACATCACACATTAGAGCCTCTGTCTCCACTGTCAAACAGCAGAGGTCGGCATTTAGCTAGGAACACAGAACAGGAGTGTACCCATAACCCCGAGTGCACTTGCTCCTAAGAATAGATGCAATGAATCCGGACCAAAGAGGCATCATTGACCTCATGGCGCACTCACCTATACAGCATTACCACTAGTTGGCAAGATTAAAATGGAGCAGACCAGTTCTTTTTGACTAAATTCAATAATGAAGTGTATACAGCGGAAATGAAGACTGATGTGTCTCCATGGTAACAGACTACAAACTAACAATAAGTAGTCTGGCTCTACAGCCATGTGTTTCTTCCCATTATCCGCTTTCTTGCTAAGCTACAAACAGTAGGATGTGATATATAGTGTGTAATCAAGACTGTAAAGTCTGTATCTCTTAAGCCTTAGCACAAAAAGCTTCCGAGACACAAATCTACACAATAGACCTCGATATTCTTCTTCATTCCATCGTTGAAGACTTATTTTTACTTAAATATCTATATTTGAGGCTGTATGTTGAAACGTGCAACATATTTCATGAAAATTATTTTAGCCTCAAAACATAAAATGAGTCTCTACATAACCGCTACTTACATAAAATGCTTGTTCCCGCAATGAGGGGGTATCGGGGGGACTTGGGTTGTACGTGGAAAAGCGCTTGTTGACAGTAGAGGTTTTATTCACAGTGCTGGCAGCTGAGGGCTGGTCTTCTTTGTCAAATGGACTGAAAGAAAAATTAAATGAAAATATTAAAAAAAGGAAAGATATATATATGAAAAATATAATATATATATATATATATATATATATATATGAAAAATATAATAATACATATATGAAAAATATATATTATATACACACACACATACACACACACACACACACACACACACACACACACACACACACACACACACACACACACATATAATAACTGCAATGAGTGAACCGAGCCTTCCCTGCCTAAAGTCCAAGGATAAATCCCCCTCACACACAAACCGTTCCACTGACTTTAGTGTAAAATAACCCCATAGATGCCACAAGTCAATAGTGGTGGAGGACTAGCGGTCCACCTTTGACACGCTAATTAATCAGACACAAAGCTGTCTGGTCCAATCACACAAAATAATTACTGTGACATAAGCTGCTGAAAAAGCAGAGAGCCATGACAGAATGGTGTCATGCACAATGCCTGTCCAAAGCATCCATAATGGGCACATTACTAACGGAATTGGAGCGGTCTGGTGAAATGAATCAGGTTTTCATGTGGAAGCCAAATCGCGCATGCGCAGATTATCAGGGGAAGAGATGGCACCAAGGGAAGAAGGCACCCCAGCGAAGGCACAAGACTGCTCTGAGAAAGGGCACATTACACCAGGCCGCCTTCTTTCATTACTCCAGTTCCGATAGTAATGAATCACATCTTCATGTGGAAGCCAAGGAGCGCATGCGCCGATTATTAGGGGAAGAGATTGCACCAAGGGGAAAAGGTAACCCAGTGGAGGCACCAGACTGTTCCGGGAAAGGGCACATTACTATCGAAACTAAAGCAATGGAAAAAGGTGGCCCGATTTACCAAATCAGGTTTTCATGTGGAAGCCAAAGAGCGCATGCGCCAATTAAATGGATAAGAGATGGCATAAATGGAAGAAGAAAACCCAGAGAACCAGAGAAGGAATGAGAGTGCGCTGGGAAAGGGTACATTGGAAATAGTATTGGAAATTGAGCAATGGAAGAAGGTGGCCTAGGTCTAATGAATCATGCTTTCATGCAGAAGCTGAAAAGTGCATGCGCAGATTATCAGGGGAAGAGATGGCACCAAGGGAAGAAGGCAACCCAGAAAAGGAACAAGACTGCTCTGGGAAAGGGCACATTGCAATCAGAACTGGAGCAGTGGAAGAAGGTGGCCCAGTTTAATGAATCAGGTTTTCCTATGGAAGCCAACGATCGCATGCACAGATTAACTGGACAAGAGACGGCACCAAGGGAAGAAGGCAATCCAGTGCAAGCACAACACCGGTCCGGGAAAGGGCACATTACTATCGAAACTGGAGCATGGAAGAAGGCGGCCTGGTGTAATGAATCATATCTTCATATGGAAGCCAAAGAGCAAATGTGCAGAATATCAGATGAAGAGATGGCACCGAGGGAAGAAGACAACCCAGAGGAGACACGAGACTACTCCGGGGAAAAGCTCTGGTGGAAAACCTTGTCATTTAGGCAATTACTCTGACATGAGCCACCTGGCTAAACTTTACAGCCCATCATGACAGCAGTATTCTCTAATAGCAGTGCAAAAACTGGCCAGGAATATTTGGAGGAACACTACTAAGAATTCAAGGTGATGACGTTGCCTTCAAATTCTCCAGATCACATTCCAATCTGTTGGAAAACAAAGTCTGAACCATGGAGGCCGCACCTTGTAATTTACAGGACTATGGATCTGCGTTCTGCTAATGTTTTGGTGTCAGATTCCACAGGACACCAGAGACATGTAGAGGGGATGTATACAATCTTGGGCTGGTGGTTTTAACCCCTTAAGGACGAAGCCAGTTTTGTACTTAATGCCCAGGCCATTTTTTGCAATTTTGACCAGTGTCCCTTTATAAGGCTATAACTCTGGAACGCTTCAATGGATCCCGGTGATTCTGAGATTGTTTTTTCGTGACATATTGGGCTTCATGTTAGAGGTAAATTTAGGATGATTTTTTTTTTTTTTTTGTGAAAAAATATGAAATTTGACAAAAAAAATTAAAATTTTGCAATTTTCAAACTTTTAATTTTTATGCCCATAAACCAGAGAGTTATGTCACACAAAATAGTTAATAAACAACATTTCCCACATGTCTACTTTACATCATCACAATTTTTGAAACAAAATTTTTTGGCGTTAGGAAGTTATAAGGAGTCAAAGTTCATCAGCAATTTCCCATTTTTTCAAGAAAATTTACAAAACCATTTTTTTAGGGACCACATCACATTTGAAGTGACTTTGAGAGTCCTAGGTGACAGAAAATACCCAAAAGTGACCCCATTCTAAAATCTGCACCCCTCAAGGTACTCAAAACCACATCAAAGAAGTTTATTAACCCTTCAGGTGCCTCACATGAACTAAAGTAATGTGGAATGAAAAAAAAAAAAAAAAAAACATTTTACCCAAAAATGTTGCTTTAGCATCAATTTTCTCACTTTTTCAAGAGGTAGCTCCAAAAATTGGAGCTCACACTTTGTTACCCACTTTCTTATGAGCGCGCCGATACCCCACATGTGGCGAGAAACCTCTGTACGGGCAAATGGTAGAGCTTGGAACGAAAGGAGCAATATTTGAATTTTTGAAAGCAAATTTGGCAGAAACAGATTGCGGGCACCATGTTACATTTACAGGTCCCCTAAGGTACCTAAACAGCAGAAACCCCCCTCAAGTGACTCCATTTTGGAAACTAGACCCCTTAAGGCTTCTATCTAGGGGTATAGTGAGCATTTTGGACTGACAGGTACTTCACAGAATTTGATAACATTAGGTTGTCATATTGAAAATTTTCATTTGTTTAGCAAAAATGTTGCTTTAGCATCAATTTTCTCACTTTTTCAAGAGGTAGCTCCAAAAATTGGAGCTCACACTTTGTTACCCACTTTCTTATGAGCGCGCCGATACCCCACATGTGGCGAGAAACCTCTGTACGGGCAAATGGTAGAGCTTGGAACGAAAGGAGCAATATTTGAATTTTTTAAAGCAAATTTGGCTGAATTTGGAATATATTCTCAAATTTGCAGAGCTTTTTGGGTTTCAAGAACAGAAAAACCCCATAAATGTCTTTGTAAGTTATACCCTGTAATGTATTTGTTTACAGAGGTAGGGAGTAGTTTGACACCATTTTTTATGCAGCTGATGCCTATTATAGATGGTGCACCATTTGGTCTTCAGGGTAAAACTGATGGAATCCCAGAACCTATTCAAAGCTTACAGAGACATTGTGCTACCAAACAAGAAAATCCTTCCAGGAATTATTACTCACAAAGGGCGGCATGCCCCTAAAAACACATTTACTGGACTTGGTCTTGCTAACAAAACAGTTGTAGAAGGAAGAATAAACTTTATTGGACGGAAGGGCAAAATGTTCAAATGTGGAGGAGTTGGCAGCCACTATGTGGCAAACCTGAGTGTGCCAAAGATGACAGAACACCAGCAGGGCCGGAAGGACAGCTTTATCTTCCCAATAACTGGTCGTACAATGTCTTCTTAGCTCCATCAATCCCTATATGAGGGACAAATGTGCCAAGCGACATGGTACATCATAACAGGCTCCTGCCCGCCAAGGTAGGAACCGCTATGTGCACAAAACGACCAATTCGTTACAGAATTCTGAAAGTATTGTTCGATGCAGGTGGTTCGGCAAGAACCCTGCAGTAAAGCCCATAGTGTTTGAATATGGCACAGCATCATTGTTAGGGGATCCTCCAATAAAATGATCATGCCCATAATACCAAGATAAATGCAAAGAAAAGTTTTGTGTAGTAAGACCTAGTGGTAATATGAGTCAAACTAAAATAATTGGTAAAAAAAATGTTTGAGTAATGAAGTCCTGGAAAGTTGTCAAATGATGAGACTTTTCAAGAACATTAGTGGAGTCCACACTCTGGAGTCTAAAGACGTGGGCATGTGGACTGGGTTTTGTCTGAATAATTGTTTGGTATGTGATGATAAAGTCCTGGAATTAATTATGAAATGGGGTAAAATGTGTTTTACTGCTGAAAATTTTCTCTTTATTACTAGTCCAAGAAAAAAAAAATTACTGAACAGAAATATAAAAGTAAAGTATTTTCAAAATTAAAAAAAAGCTGCTACCACACAGTTTGGTGTAATTTATTTATGCCAATTAATAATTGAGGGATGTGTGGTAGGTTTCAAAACAGGGGGAGATGCAAAGGCCTGGTTGGGAGGGGCACATGGGGCAGTAGTACCGGGAATCGCTCCTTGTGCCGTGCTTTCTACAAACACGGCATCTTTTTTGGGGATACCTTTGTGTGGGAGTGGAAGGGATGGGGCGAATGAAATGACGCTCGGAAAGTCTCCGGACATCCTCTGACTCGAAGGCTTCCTCCTGTGCCTCCGAGTCAAAGAGGAGGCTCTCAATTTTCTCCTGGTATAGGAGGAAAGAGAGCGGTCCTTGAGATTTTTTTATAGAGGATGAAGCTATTATAGGTAGCAACCTGTAGGAGATAGATTGCTACCTTTTTATACCAGGTTTTGGTTTTCCGCTTCACTAGATAAGGCTGAAGCACCTGGTCAGACAGATCTACACCTCCCATGAACTTATTGTAGTCTGCGACACAGAGCGGCTTCTGTTTGTCCCTGGTGGCGCCCCTGTCTCTGACCGTCACAGTGGTGTCCGCATGCAATGTGGTGAGCATGAAAACGTCCTTGCGGTCTCTCCATTTTATGGCAAGAAGATGGTCACTTGCCAGTGAGGAGGACGCACCCTTCTCCACACGTTTAGACACCAACTGTGGGGGTAGACCAACTCTGTTTTTTCTGATTGTTCCACAGGCCCCTGTGTTTGCAGCGTGGAGGGATTTAGAAAGGGGGACACTGGTATAGTAATTATCGGTATACACGTGATAGCCTTTCTCAAGGAAGGGGGTCATTAGCTCCCAAACAATTTTGCCAGGGATGCCAATTGCCTGGGGGCAGTTTGGGGGGTTGATTTGGCGATCCCTCCCTTCGTAAATGAGAAAGGTACACGTGTAACCTGTTGTGCTTTCACACATTTTGTATAATTTTATACCATATTTGGCACGCTTGGAGGGGATAAATTGGCGGAAAGACAGACGGCCCTTATAGCTCATAAGGGACTCGTCTATAGCGACATTTTTGTCAGGGGTATACGAATTTAGGAAGGTAGTTTTTAGAAGGGATATTAGGGGTCTCAATTTATAAAGTCGGTCATAGTTTGGGTCATTTCTTTGGAGGGCTTGGGAATTATCGTTAAAGTGCAGGAATCACAAAAGGGTCTCATATCGGGATCGGGTCATGATGGCTGCAAACACAGGGGTGCTGTGCACTGTTTTTGTTGCCCAGTACGAGCGGAGTGTAGATTTTTTCACTAACCCCATGTTAAAAGTTATGCCCAAAAATTTTTTAAGTTCGGGGACATTTGTGGGGATCCAGGAGCGGGAATGGATGGAGGTAGGATGTTCGGATATATATTGACGGGCATATAAATTGGTTTGGTGGACAAATAATTGGAGGACTTCTGGGGTAACATAAATTTGGAAAAAATCTAATGGGGTAAAATTTGTGACATTTACATTTATACCGGGGGTTGCTACAAATGGAGGAATTTGAGGGGAGAAGGATGGGTCAGGATACCATAGTGGCCGGGGAAGGGCACTACTTGGACCTGCCTCTGACGTTTCAGCAGTGACGACCGACTCCGCTACCATCGGGCTGTCGGATCCCGAGGAGGAAGCCAAGTCGTCACCATCCGAAAATCGCTCGATTTCAGAGGCAGACTCTGTATCCGAGCCTGAACTGCCGGAGGCAAGAAGCATGTATGCCTGCTCGGCGGTAAATGTTCTCTGCGCCATTACAGTATTTTTCACTGCCTAGCAAAAAAAAGAAAAAAAAAATACTACAAATTTTTTTTTTTTTTTTTTTAAATTTTTTGAAATTTTTTTTTTAGATTTTTTTAACCCTAACCCTGATCCTAACCCTGATCCTAACCCTGATCTAACCCTGATCTAACCCTGATCTAACCCTGATCTAACCCTGATCTAACCCTGATCTAACCCTGATCTAACCCTGATCTAAGAAAAAAAAAAAATCTAAAATATAAATTCTAACTAAGGGGGGATTCTGACGGAGGTGATGAGGATATTTGGGGGGGGATATTTTGGGTGAGGATATTGGGGATGAGGATGACTGATTTATAATAAAAATTGGTGTTTTTTTTTCTGACAGAAACGGCAGCAAATGTAGTCTCTCTCTCTCTTCTCTCCCAGATCAACTACAAGGGAGAGAAGAGGGAGGCAGACCCAAATGCTGCCATTTCCAAAATATTTGGGGTATTTGATCACTGTGATAGGGTCTAACACAGTGATCAAATGTCAGGAACCAATGAAATTAATTCCTGACGTTGCTAGGTGGAAGGAGGCAGACTTTGGCGGTCGAACTGCGCATGCGCCCGCCATTTGACACGGACACGAGAAGGAGGGGGGCCGGGGGAATGCCGTGGGAACTCGGTAACGAGACCCAGGTACCGGGGGGGACCGAGAGGAACCGGACAAGGACCGTTCTCTCACATTTGACTGTTAGATCACGTCAAATGTGAGAGAAACCATTAAAATGCATTAAAAACCGGCATTTCATTTTGCAGGTACATGCTTGCCGTTATTCGGTTAATAACGGCGATCACCGTACCTTTAAATGAAAAAACCGGCCTGAACCGTAATCTCCAGGGTCTCAGCTACCCCCGGCAGCTGAGACCCCGGAAATTTTCCGACTCTGGGGGGCGCTAGACCCTTTTTTCCGACCGCCGTTAAAAAGCGGCGGATCGGAAAAAGTACCCTAATATGTCGCCGTTAAAAGGCGTATCGGCGGTCGTAAAGGGGTTAATGCTCTGGCTGATCAGTCCAGATTTTTGCTCGATTACTTCCACTTACTTCCAGTTGACTTCCAAGTTTAGCTTGATTGTCCCCAGGTCATTAATATCCACCCCGACAACCTGGGGGAGAGCTGCAAAGAGATCTTTAGTTTCGCATGATACACTGCCCACTATGACGTGGTTTGCAAGACTCTTCAGTTCCGTCACCTGCGGGAACAAGAGAGTCAATTGTTTTACATAGAAACTCCAAAATTCTGGCTATTAATTAGTATTAATTATTATTAATTAGTGGAATATTAATAATATTTGTATGAGGAGTTTACAAGACTCCAAGGCACAATGGTTTCTAGACAGGGGTTATCCTGGACTAAGATGGTGCCGATTGTAGTGTACGGAGCCGGAACAGCGCAGCTCCATACACCTCGTGGTGGCAGTTTTCTGGTACTGCAACTTAACTCCCATTGAAGTCAATGTGACCTATGCCGTGGTACCCGAAAATGGCCACCACAAAATGTGCATAGCCAAGGCTTTTCTGGCTCCATAGAGCATGCACTTCTGGTGGCGGCAGGACCAGCTACCAAGTCAGATGGTGGGGCTGAACATGTCGGCTGCCTGTATGAGGCCAAAACCCCCACCCTACAATGGATTCTTTTTCACAGTCATGCCACCATTGGGCACCATGTTTAGCTCGGGCTCTGGGCGCGGGGTCATTTGCAGCTTTCGTACCTTTATAGACAGGAACTCTGTGATTAGTGGAAGGAACACCATGTCCTCACTGTCCCAAATCTGCTTTCCATTTACTTCAATGCGTCCCTTTAATTTCCAGCGTTGCCGGCCGTACTTCATAAATATCTGATAGAAATCGAAAAATTCAATAAAGAAAATACGTGAGCAGCCGCGTGGCTAGAATAAGCAGTGACTATATGTGGCATCAGGACTATTCTTGCTTATATAGTGATGAATTGTAGTAGTGCACAGACAAGTGATCGAGGGTCCGCAGGGGTGGGGAGAACAGGCTCACTCCGCCCTCCCCAGAGCTACCATAGTTAAATGGAAAGACAAGAACCTCCAATGTCTCCGTATTTTCACAAATTGGGGGGTCATTTATAAATGTCTTTGGCTATAGTGACGCCTTAACGATATTTATTTTTAATTACAGTATTTTTTCGATTATAGGACGCACTTTTCCTGAGGGATGCGTCTTATAATTTGAATGTAGCTTACCGGGGGAAGGGGAGGAAGGGGGGGGGGGGGGGTGCGTGGAAAATGGACACTGTGCTGGCTGTGTGGAGTAGGGCGATGCTGCAGGCAGTGCGGCAGGTGTCCCAGAAGCTCTGGCGGCGGAGTGGGCTTTAAATAACGGCAGTGTGGGCTCAAGATCTCATCTGCGCATGTGCCGCCTCCGGCCCACTGATCTGCAATAGCGCATGCGCCACTGAACTACCGGCTCAATGACAAGTCAAGATCCAATCTCCAGACGTGCCACCTCCACGAGGTATTTTCCTTAAATCCGCTGCTGGGAGATCTATGGACCAGAGGCAGTTACGTGCGCAGATGAGACCTTGAGCCAAGAGATCCATGTGCGCACGCGCTGACTCCGGGCGTCATTTCTTTGAAGCCTGCCTGCATCTGGGACACACACACATCACCGCCTGCAGCATCGGCCTACTCCACCACCAACCCTGCCTCATGTGACCCCGCTCCACCACCGCTACTGCCCCACCCCCAGATTATAAGATTGACTTCTTTTTTACTAATTTGTTCTCTAAATGTGGAGTGTGTCTTATAAAATGAAAAATACGGTAAAAAGTCAGTACTGTAATTAGCAGAGGGCAAAATATACTGCGAGTATTAATGGAGGTGTAACCAGTCTGCATTACCTCATACTGGTCTCCAGCACACAGCCTGGCGAATCCCGCAAGCCCTAAATTAGAAAAAAAAAAAATGTAGTTATATATGGTCCCAGTTGGTGCTCTCCCTACACCTTTCTATGGGACATTCATTGATCGGGCATGTTATCATCAGTTATGCCTCATCCTTCCTTTACTAAATGGCAGTGGTGGCCTCCACCATATGCATCCAAGTTTTTGGACACTTTTTTGGTAACAGATGTGTCAAGAAAATTATTTAGAGACACTTACATATACAATATATAATATACAAGTATTTCGGTGTCTTGTTTTTGGTGCTGCCTACCGTAAAGTAGGGGGCTCCTGAGCCTCTTTGACCCCTCTATCACATAACGGAGCCTTAACATGGCCAAATACATCAGCCCTGAACTATGAACTTCTCACTCAATACTCACCCTTCATTTTAATGCGAAACTCTCCGAGCTGATTTTCTAGTTCATTCTCCAGGACGCACATATTCTGTGCAGAAATAACAAATGGCAATTAGAATATAAATCATTTGCTTTAATATGACTATGCAAAAGAAAAAAAAGAACAACTTTTTGGGTAGAATTCTAAATGCTCTGCATCATTCTCAACAGGAAAACACAAAGTGTCTTTAGTCTGTAAGACATATACATGACAGTCTCTGCACCAAATATTTTCTACACATAAATATTTTTTATTTTAATTATATCACTATATTTTTTTTACTGTGTTTATTACTAGATATATTATATTAAAACATTTTATATATATATATATATATATATATATATATATATATATATATATATATATATATATATATATATATATATATATATATATATATATATATATATATATATATATATATATTATATATATATATATCACACACCACACATATACATACACATATACGCACACATATACATATACACATACATATATAAAAATATAAAATATTTAATATACATATATTAATATAATATAATATAATATAATATAATATATATATATATATACATACTACCGTGGAAAGCTTCAAGAGGAACCTCAAGACCCACCTCTTCCAACAAGCCTACAACCTACAATAGCCCTCAGTCCAGTACACCACTGCGCAACCAGCTCTGTCCTCACCTATTGTACCATCACCCATTCCCTGTAGACTGTGAGCCCTCGCGGGCAGGGTCCTCTCTCCTCCTATACCAGTCTGTCTTGTACTGTTAATGATTGTTGTACGTATACCCTCTCTCACTTGTAAAGCGCCATGGAATAAATGGCGCTATAATAATAAATAATAATAATAAAAAAAAAAAGAATAAATATATATATAAAAATATATAATAAGATATAAATATAATATATATAATAAAATAAATTAAATATAAATTTATATATATCTAAAATATATTTATATATTTTAACATTTTTATATATACACACAAAGATATACACACAAAGACACACGCAAACACGTTTATTGCATTGTAGCCCACCTCCGTATATTCTTTGTAACCTTTTCCAGCCTCCGTCATACTTTCTCGAGCCTCTTTGCTGCTCGGAGAGGCAGAATAAGCCCTGACCATGTTGTGTGCGCCATCTCTCAATCTCCGCTGGATACAATATGCCTCATACACCTCATCTATCTGAAAGAAAAAAAAACCAAAAAAAACCCCAACATGTATTATGTATGGGAAATTGCATTATAAAAGTAATTCTTTTTATTATTTATTTTCAAAGTAGCTGTATGAAGATTTGTTGTTTTTTTGTATGGATGTGTTGTATTTTTTTTAAAAAAATTGTAAAAAAACCCCAGCAATTTTAAAGTTGTCCTCTGTGTTTTATTTTCTGCCACTCGCTGTTCAGCACAGATGACAGCATGCTATCTTTCTGCAGGATGTAATGATTACAGAGATAGAAAACTTACATATTTTAAGTTTCCAAATTCTTGGCACAAGAAAAACAATACAAAAATTAATCTTCAAATTTGGACTAGTTTGGCTACCACGTTAGGTTTTTCTTTCTTTGGGTGCAGAAATAATTAACATCTTCTAATAAAAAAAACACGTCATTCACCAACCCTTATTCTAAATGAAGGCAACATGAAAGATTGCTGATAATGGTGATCTTGCCCTCCTTTACACAAGGCAAACAGGATTTTCATATAAATATATATATTATACACACATACACACACACACACACACACACACACACTCTATGCCCCAGAAAAAGCAAATTGTGGCGAAACATCGTGTCAAAATGATCATTGATCAAGGGTCAAGCAAAATGCCCAGCGTCCCACTAGATGTTATTTTATTCTTAAAATCCTTTAAGGACAATAAAGAAGGTCCAGTTTGACTCCAGAAGTTGGGGGATGTGCACCATGTCCTTTATTTATCGTCTGGCGTAGCCAATATTAAATAATCTCTGCTTCCTAGGCCTCCCGACTGTCTCATTTTCCTGGCATCCAGATATAACATTATGACCATTTTAGCAATTCATTGGCTGCAATGGACACCCCTGGGGTCACCACTACAGCCAACAATTGGGGTTACAGGTCTGTGTCAAAACATGTGCTGGAACGCAGGACACAGACCGTCAGGGACCCCAGAAAGTACCAGCACTGGAGCACCTGGAGATTAGCAGCGAGAGAATTACTTTTATTTTGGACCCTTCTAATCTTCTAGTAAAACATTCCGGGGGAGCGAACGACCCATGTTATACCAAACTATATTTAGGCAATTAAGCAACAAAAAGTACTAACCTTACTTGTGTGAAATTCTAATTTACGGATAAATCGCTCAATGGACTTCACTTGCTGTTTCAAGAAAAAAAAACAAAAAAAAAAACACATTTTAAATAAATAAAATAAATAAATCTAACTTTTTAATGCATGCCGGTTAACAAAGATCAACATTATTGTGTTTATATAGACAATACCCAGAATTATTTAAAATATTTTGTCACACAATATCAAAAATATTGGATTGGGGGGCAGGGTCCAGCACCCAGAAAACCCACCAATCAGCTATAACCAGCTCCAATGGCAGCCAAATGTGAACAGTCTGTCCAAATGTCTTACCTTATCTAAGTCGTACAAAAATCCCTACAAAAGATAAAGAAAAAAAAAAAAGATTTAAATTTGTTTTTATTGAATAAAAATTATTACATTGGATATTTGTTACATTGTACACTGTATGCATAAATACAAAATATATGATCCAACCAATCATCGACTTCAAAACACATTTGGAAATTTATTTTCAATGAAAATAATTCGGTTTATAAAAATTAAACAAAAAAAAAAAAAAATTTTTTTTTTTTATAACAATGAAAGATAATTATCTTTCACAAATGGTACAGGACCCCACAAGAGGGGGAGCACTACTAGACCTTGTACTAACCAATAGGCCAGACCGCATATCAAATATACAAGTTGGGGGTTACTTGGGGAATAGTGATCACAAAATAATAAGTTTTCATGTATTCTTTCGTAAGATGTCTAGTAGAGGGGCTACAAGGACACTAAACTTCAGGAAAGCAAATTTTAAACGGTTGAGAGATGATCTTAGTGCAATAAACTGGGATGATGTACTAAGTAATAAAAGTACACAAAGCAAATGGGAGACTTTTATGAGCATCCTGAATAGGGCTTGTGCAGAAAATATACCCTATGGGAACAAACATGCTAGAAATAGGAGGAAACCCCTATGGCTAAATAGAGCTGTAAGGGAAGCAATAAAAGAAAAACAGAAAGCCTTAAAAGAATTAAAGAGGGTAGGTAGTGATGAGGCATTATATAATTATAGAAAATTAAATAAAATATGTAGAAAGCAAATTACGTTAACTACGTTTGAGACAGAGACTCATTGCGAGAGAAAGTAAAAATAATCCTAAAATATTCTTTAACTACATAAACAGAAAAAAACTGAAAAGCGATAGTGTTGGCCCCCTTAAAAATAGTCTTGGTGAAATGGTGGAAGGGGATGAGGGTAAAGCCAATCCGGGCCCGGATGGCATACACCCCAGAGTACTACAGGAATTGAGTTCTGTGATAGATAGACCATTATTTTTAATCTTCTCAGATTCCTTAATAACAGGGTCGGTACCGCAGGACTGGCGCATAGCAAATGTGGTGCCAATATTCAAAAAGGGGACAAAAACTGAGCCGGGAAATTATAGGCCGGTAAGTTTAACCTCTACGGTTGGTAAAATCCTTCAGGGTTTCTTGAGAGATGCTATACTGGAGTATCTCAAGAAAAATAACCTTATGACAGAGTATCAACATGGGTTTATGAGGGATCGATCCTGTCAAACTAATTTGATCGGCTTCTATGAAGAGGTAAGTTCAAGCCTGGACCAGGGAAATGCAGTGGATGTTGTGTATATGGACTTTTCAAAAGCTTTTGATACGGTGCCACACAAAAGGTTGGTACATAAAATGAGAATAATGGGGATAGGGGAAAATATGTGTAACTGGGTTAAAAACTGGCTCAGTGATAGGAAACAAAGGGTGGTTATTAATGGTACGTACTCGGACTGGGTCTCAGTTCATAGTGGGGTACCACAGGGGTCAGTATTGGGCCCGCTTCTTTTCAACATATTTATTAATGACCTTGTTGGGGGCATGTGGATTAGAATTTCAATATTTGCAGAGGATACTAAACTCTGCAGGGTAATCAATACAGAGGAGGATAATTTTATATTACAGGGAGATTTATGTAAATTGGAGGATTGGGCTGAGAAGTGGCAATTGAAGTTTAATGTAGATAAATGTAAGGTCATGCACTTGGGTAGAGGAAATAACATTTATGATTATGTACTTAATTGTAGAACACTGGGTAAAACAGACACAGAAAAAGACTTGGGTGTATGGGTGGATGGTAAACTTCACTTTAGTGGACAGTGTCAGGCAGCTGCTGCCAGGGCTAATAAAATAATGGGATGTATTAAAAGAGGTATAAGTGTTCATGAAAAAAATATAGTTCTACCTCTGTACAAGTCACTAGTGCGACCGCACGTAGAATACTGTGTACAATTCTGCTCACCGATATATAAGAAGGACATAGCTGAACTGGAGAGGGTGCAGAGAAGACCACCAAGATT
Organism: Anomaloglossus baeobatrachus; assembly: GCF_048569485.1. NCBI lineage: Eukaryota > Metazoa > Chordata > Amphibia > Anura > Aromobatidae > Anomaloglossus > Anomaloglossus baeobatrachus. The sequence continues at coordinate 35,653,412 of NC_134362.1, forward strand.
ATTAGAGGAATGGGTGGGCTGCAATACCAAGACAGGTTATTAAACTTGGGGTTATTTAGTTTGGAAAAACGAAGGCTTAGGGGGGATCTAATAACAATGTATAAATATATGAGGGGACAGTACAGAGACCTTTCCAAAGATCTTTTTACACCTAGGCCTGCGACTGGAACACGGGAGCATCCGCTACGTCTTGAGGAAAGAAGGTTTAATCATAATCACAGACGAGGATTCTTTACTGTACGAGCAGTGAGACTATGGAACTCTCTGCCGCATGATGTTGTAATGAGTGATTCACTACTAACATTTAAGCAGAGCCTGGACGCCTTTCTTGAAAAATGTAATATTACCAGTTATGTATATTAGATTTTATGACAGGGTATTGATCCAGGGAACTAGTCTGATTGCCGGATGTGGAGTCAGGAAGGACATTTTTTCCCCATTGGAACTTGTTTGACACATTGGCGTTTTTTTGCCTTCCTCTGGATCAACATGTTAGGCTACGGGTTGAACTAGATGGACTTAGAGTCTCCCTTCAACCTTAAAAACTATGATAATATGAAAAAGTTATATATATCATATATTACATATACACACACACACACATTAATATATAGATATATATCTCTATCTATATCTCTCTCATATATATATATATATATTTTAATAATAATAAAATAATATTTATTCACTTATAAAGCGCTATTAATTCCACAGCGCTTTACATACATTGTCAACACTGTCCCCACTGGGGCTCACAATCTAAATTCCCTATCAGGATGTCTTTGGTGTGTGGGAGTACCTGGAGGAAACCCACGCAAACACGGGGAGAACATACAAACTCCTTGCAGATGTTGTCCTTGGTGGGACTAGAACCCAGGACCCCAGCGCTGATATATATATCTAGAGAGATAGATATATATACACATATATATATATACACATACATACATACATACATACATACATAGATATATAGATAGATATATCTATCCATATCTCTCTATCCATATCTCTCTCTCTATCTCTCTCTCTCTCTATCTCTCTCTCTCCATATCTCTGTATGTATGTATGTATGTATGTATGTATGTATGTATGTATGTATGTATGTATGTATGTATGTATGTATGTATGTATGTATGTATGTATATATATATATATATATATATATATATATATATATATATATATATATATATATATATATATATATATATATATATATATATATATATATATATATATATATATTAGAATGATAAAATTTAATTTTGCTAAATTTCTAGAGGGAACGTGCTTTTTATATAATGATAAATAAAAAAAAAAATGTATATAATAATAATAAATACACACGCAAAATATCCATAAAAGTGAGTATTTTCGAAAATCTAACTTACAAAAAAAAAATGGATTCAGACAAAGATCAATTTTTGAAGGAAATATTCATTCTATAACTAAAAATGCAGGAAAATACAAAAAAAAAAAAAGAAAAAAAAAAAAAAAGACAGAAAACAGCCAGTCTACTTTACAATTATAAGTTTAATGAGAAAAATCTGTATTGTTATATTCTGCTGATGGCGTCAGGGAGAGCAAAAATTAGGAATTTATTTTCTCCACATCTGCTGTAATGAGCAGCCAAGGATCTGCTCCACCTCGTAAAGGGCCGGGTTGCGGAGACTAGAACTCACCAGTCTTGAGTTCCTTTTGGATTCCCGGATCTGGATTGTGAGCTTATCCAATTCGATTTGGTGAACTTCTAAGTATGCCCTAGAAAGGAAAACCAAATGGTCGGTTATTCATGGACGGACAATGTGTTTAATAGTATAATTTCAGTTTCATTACAATTAAAGGGGTGGTCCGAAGGCAAAAGTAAATTTCATTTTGAATCCTAATCTATTTGATGCTATAAGGAAAGCTATATTCTAATATATTTGTAATGAAAAATCCCTACTATTCCCTAACGTCTACCTATAGAATGTAAGCCCGCAAGGGCAGGGGCCCTCTCCCCTCCGTACCAGTGTGTCTACTATAACTTATATCTGTATTTTGTATGTAACCTATTCTCATGTACAGCACTATGGAATCAATGGTGCTTTCTAAATAAATATCTGCTATTCTATTTTTTCCCCATTTCCTCTCTGATGATGATTAGTTTTAGAATCTCAGTGCATGCTGGGATACTCAAATGAAGCGTCATCAGTGGGCAGAGGTTGCGATCACTGTCACATTCTCCGCCCCCTCTCTGAAACAAATAGTCATCATGGCGCTCGTTTCAGGGGCTGGTCTGTCCCTCTGGATCCTTCCCTGTTCTGTCCCTCCCTGCGCTGTGCTCTGTGGGATCTGCACAGTGACCGCGTCTACTCTGCTATCAGCTCAGATCAGTAATAATCAGCAGGTAACTGAGCGGTGTCTAGGTGTATATAACCGGGATGCAGGAGAATAGCATCACCCCCACCAACTGTTGCCGTCACTGGCCTCCTGCATGCCAGATATAGATGCCACTCTATTACTGGATGATTATTACTTATCTGAGCAGATAACACAGCGGACACATTTAAGGGAGGTGACAGGCACCAAGTGTCATGTCAGACCATCCAAAGCCATTTACATCAGTACTCTCTGCATGCTAGACAACCTGCAAGGTACCGGACCACACCACCAGGCACAGGCATCATCTATGCTGGATGAGGGACCAGTAGGCCTCAGAGCTGGTCCCTGATGAAAGTCTATCCACGCTGAGCAGATTGTGTCTTAGGCTGGTTTCACAGGTCCATTATTCTTGGTCTGAACTGAAGTTCTCCAGTTAGGGGCAGAAACTTATATCACTGTTACTTATGATGACTAGACAGCTCTTGTCACACCATTATACAGTCAAGAGGCTGAACTGGGACCTCAGATATCATTTTTTAGTTTCTTAAGGAGATTGTAGATGGGAGGGTCATCACACTGTCTCCACAACAGGCAGAGATTGCATGTTATGACGTACTGATGCATCAGGGATTGATAGAGCCTAGAGGGATAACACACAGGGTGACATCTGTGAATCATGATGGAAGCTGAGAAAATAAAGAAGTCTGAACTGCAGCCAAGTGAGTATGGGAAAAGCAGATATAATCAGGTGGGGGGCAGGAATGAAACAATATCTGGACAATAAGAATAATAATAATATTTCATAATAAATGAATAATAATAATAATGTTATAAAAACTCTGAACCTTGCAAAAATACCCTATAAATTAACCCTTTGAGAAACAAATACTCTTACCCCAGTCCCTTTTTTAAAGCACTGTAGACCTCGTCCACTCTATCAGGTTGAGGCACCTTAGGCGGAGGGGACTTGTGCGACATAGAGAACATTCTACGAACTTTGGATCCAGACCTTCGAGAAACGGTGGGAGTGAGGAAGGCCTGACGATGTCTAGGAGCAGAAATGCAGGAAGTTATATGAAACGCGTGTCTACAGGCAGATCAAAATTTCTCAAGGAGCGACAATTCTTTGATATTTTCAAACCAACACAGTACTAATAAAATAGAAATAAAAATGAAAAACTAAAAATAAAAAAATTAACAGTAAAAATGAAATTATATATATATATATATATATATATATATATATATATATATATATATATATATATATATATATATATCTATATCTATATATATCTATCTATATATATCAGGAGGTTGGTTTATAAATACAGCAGATTTATGAAGACACTCGAAGTAATGACAAAATAATTAACCAAAAACCTGAAACGTGCTTATATTAGTTAAAATCCAGGAGTATTTGATCTCTTTTTCAAAATAATTTTACCATATTAAAGGATTGTTCATTTCTTTCATATTGATGACCTATTTTCTGGAGGGGTCTTATACAATTGGTGGGGGTCCGTCACCACCACTGATCAACCAACATGAGCTCTGGTTGTAGCTGGATGCACACAGTGTATGTGACCAAACAGCACCGCTCCCTACACTCTGTAGTGCCCGCTGCAGAGTTCTGCAGATCAATTCCTATTGAAGGGAATAGGAGCTGATCTGCAATTCTCGACAGCACCCGCTAGACAGTGTAGGGAGTGTGGCGGTTTTTGTACATACACGTTTGTATCCGACCAGCGTCCAAACTCATAACTGCTACTTGGGGAGTGGTGCCGGGTTTAAGACCTCTAAGGATCTTATAAGAATGACCTATACAAAAAAAAAAAAAAAACAAGAATTTTGTCTATTGTAATGCCATTGTAATATAGTCCATAGAAAAATGATGCAAGCATGGTTTCCAGGTTGGTGTTCCAGGAAAAATGTAATACTCTAAAAACAGGGAAATCCAGCACTGGGGAGTCTTCCAAAAAGAGGAATATAAAATCAGAAAACCATTTATTGAAACATCTTTTAAATCCAAATGTCATCAAGAAAAAAATATGCAACTTACGCTTTTCGAATCTTACAAATATGATATATTATATCATATACTGTATATAGGTAAGGATGAATAAGGATCATATTTGTAAGAGCCAAAATGCGTCAGATTGGATATTTTATCTTCAATTTTGATGACACTTTCATTTTAACAGTTTCAATAAATGCTTTTCTGATTTTATATTTCTCTTTTTGCTAGACTCTCCTCCGGTGCTGGATTTCCCCTTTTTTGTTTTTGTTTTTTTTTTTAATAGTATCCCAAGGATAAGTCATTAATACAAAAACCAGTGGATGAGCTCTAACAATCAGTTTGTTCTACTTTAAACACAATCCACATATACAGTATAATATGTTCACAATATTGCAACTGATCTGGGACCATCAAAGATGAAGGTACGCAACTAAAATAAATAAATATACACATACATATACATATAATTATATTATATAAACAATAAACACTCAACATCTAGACTGTTGTATTGCCTGGTACCTCAAACCTTATGTACAGGGTGTGAAGATGGAGTAGGAAATTAAATTACCCAGGTAAGCAAGTGTACCAGTCAAGTTTTTGCATTACATGTATTGTTTAACAAATAATAAATTAAAAAAAAAAACAAAAACAAAAACAAACAATTTTGGAATTTTTTTCATAATCACAATCCAATATATAAAGCTGAGTGTATGTGTGTATGTCCACTAAAGGAATCCGCACTGTCGCATTTACAATCATGACATTTTGCACAGACACCCCATGTGACTCAGGGAACATCACAGACTATGTTTTGACGGGAAAATTTAATCCAGCGCTTTACAGTTACTCTCCAAAAACCCTGCCTCCTTTAAAGTCAATGGAGCTGCGAGCTACATGTTATTTTTTTTGTAACCAAAATGTTTTTGTTAAAGATTTTATACATTACATAAAACATATAATTCGGGGTCAACATATCCCCTACAGTCCCATCCCTCCCACCCCCCACTTGAGAAACCAAGAAGCAATAAACATATATTTGACCATTCCCCACATGTGATATATAGATGCCGCAGCTCTCCACAGAAAACCCCATGACCTATGGTATATTAAAGGATCTGGATCATCCATTTTCCTATCTCAGTAACCGTCATGCATGTCTTATAGCCAGACACAGACAGGGAACGAGTTCATGGTAGGAGGTTACTGTTCCCACAGTCGTACTGCCTTTCATCTATTTATATCATAATTTAAAATAAGCCCAATCGGAACCTAAATAGATCCCTAGATGCCAGACCAGAGTCGTCTATCCACGGGGCCCAGATCTTTTCAAATTTGGCCATACAATTTCTTTTTAAATATATTCCCTTCTCCAGATTTACTATCCAGTTAACCTTGTTAACAAACTCTGATATGGTGGGGACCTGATCAGTAATCCAATATTGTGCTATTAATTTTCTTGCCATATATAGCATACGGGCAGCCGCCACTTTACCCTCTTCTTCCAACTTCAGGTCTTCTATATATCCCAGGATACATACCAAGGGGGTAAGGCTCAGATCTGTGATATACACTCTGTTAATGATTGAGGTCACACCCCTCCATAATGCCTCCAAACTAGGGCAGGACCACAGCATGTGGAGCATGGACGCTGAGTCCGCCCCACACCGTGGACAGGTGGGATCCGGTCTGGCACCTATGTCAAATAAAAATTTTGGAGTACGATAGACTCGATGAATTACATACAAGTGAGACAATCTGTAGGCTTCCCCCAGGGACAGGGCGGGTGTTCTTTCCAATATTTCCACCCACTGATAGGGCCTATTGAGGACAATCTCCTGCTCCCATCTCTGCTTAGAGTTTGGTGAGCTACATGTTATTAATTGGAACTGTAATTGGTTGCAATAGGAACAAAATAAATTGTTAGTATAAGAAACGTATGTATGACGTAACATGATGTCGGTGGAGAGACAGGGAAAGAGACAGACACAAACAGGGAAAGAGACAGAAACAAACAGGGAAAGAGACAGAAACAAACAGGGAAAGAGACAGAAACAAACAGGGAAAGAGACAGAAACAAACAGGGAAAGAGACAGAAACAAACAGGGAAAGAGACAGAAACAAACAGGGAAAGAGACAGAAACAAACAGGGAAAGAGACAGAAACAAACAGGGAAAGAAACAGAAACAAACAGGGAAAGAAACAGAAACAAACAGGGAAAGAGACCGAGAGAAGGACAGAGACTGGGAGAGAGACAGTTACTATCCCGAACAATGCCCGGGTACTACGGCTAGTCTTCATTAAAAAGCAAAATTAGTAATCTTGCAATTTTGACACTGGCCACTGGGGAGGTTTTTAGACTTCCTGTACTTCCTGTTCTTTCATAAAGAGTTTACAGCAGTTTCCTTATCATCAGAGTCAGGATTTCCATGACTGATAAAACCTCTCTCTATATACAGCTAATAGCATAGGATCCACCAATCACAATAGGTGATGTCACAGCTCACCTCCTCCTGTACAATGACTGATAATGCCACTATATACAGTAGATAACACATGATCCACCATTCACAAAAGGTGATGTCACAGCTTACCACCTCCTACTCATGTATATTGACTGATAATACCACTATATATAGTAGATAACAGGATCCATCAATCCAATGGTCGATATCACAGCTCCTCCATTCCCTCTCCCTTCACAATGACCATTGCACACGCTCATTAGATGCTTCAATATAATAAGATAATTTGGGGATTGTGGCTAATGTACATGTGCATTACATGAAACAATCTTAAAAAAAAAAAACAGTTGTCAATGTAAGCACTGTAAAAATTTATTATTTGAAAAATTGTGATATGCAAAAGAAACATTACAAAAAATATAAAACACACAAAAAAGTTTTATATTAATATATCTATTTCCAGCTACACCCCCAGCTATATCCCCCCAGCTATATCCCCCCAGCTATATCGAAAGAAGCCTGCAAAATTATTCACATCACTTCGAATTAAAAAAAAAACAAAAAACAAAAACAAAGTACTAATAAAACATACAGTATATAATAGAAATAACAGAGTAACCAAACCTTGCAATGCACAGCCGCCTAGGACAAGCATTTTATCGTCAGGAGATATCAGTACATTACATCTCCATCAAAGCAACGGGATCCAAAAATGCCACAACCATCACCATGGCCCAGGAGACCTGTGCCGCATCAGAAACCGAGTAATCTGAGCCATATAAGCCTATGTATATCCCCTTCCACATGGAATAAATGGCGCTATTATAATAAATAATAAGCGTTCATTACCAAAGCAGTTTCCTAGGACGAGCTGAATCAGGATCTCCGCAGAACAATCCAGCGACCCTCAGCCAGGAACACGCGGTGCCCGATATTCTGATAATAAAGGTTACTTAGACATCATGTTGCTCACAGGTCATCGACCTTTTCCCGCAGCCTCCGAGGATGCCGGGGACTGATGTTTGTTAGCCTTTTGTTTCTTAGAGACTGTTGCTTTGATGGAGAATGTTTTTGTGTGAATTGATTTCTATATTTGCTTCTCGCACTCGCTACATGTCCCAAAAGATCCATTATATCTCCACTGGATCCTCGCCCCAAACACTGCACATATGGCCTTCACAACACGATATGTACAAGGAGATAGATACATATTTCTGAAACTTTATGTTTAAATGGTGCAGCCGAAATTGTGCCTCCGGTCATCGACTCTTCGAGGTGCACTAATCGTTCTACTTTGCCAAGTGTATGTATCTCTTTTGCATCCACAAAAAAAAATATGGACGATTATTCATCCACAGGAGCTAAAATCACGTCCATTTTTCTGTATTCTTAGGACATCCAAGGATTTTTTTGACTGTCACTATTCTACGTCTCGGATTTGTTTTTAATCACATTTCAATAGGCGAACCTGGTCCTCAAATCGGACTTGAATGGTGAATGTTGCGATTCATTTCTCACGGTCCGCGAGAAGAAAAAAAAAAACAAAAACACTCATCTAAATTTTGCTTTTGAAGAGTCCGTACGGAATTGCACACAGAGACCCTAAATACCTCATCTAATACTATTAGGCCTGAAAAAAGATGCCTTCAAATGAGAGAAAAACTATAATAAAGAAAAACAACAATAAAAAAACGGGCTGTCAAAAACATAGAATAAAAAAAACACAAAAAAACCTCCCCAAACAAACAACAACATACAAGACAAAACAAGAGAAAAAAAAAAAGCTAGAAGACACTATTGGAAAAAAAACATTATTCCTGAGGTATCTGCATCTTGAAAAATGCTTTTGTTCATCCGCCCTCCCCAAAATATGGGCATATACCCTAATAATCGAGATTTCGATGTTTGTGCATCCACCTTATCCGTACTGATGAGAATAATCCACCCTGAAGATCATAACTTTGCTCCATTTCAGTGTCTGTTAGCAAAAACCTGTCACTTGCCATAATATATCTCTCTCTCTCCCCCCATCTCACATCTCTCTCCCCCCATCTCACATCTCTCCCCCCCATCTCACATCTCTCTCCCCCCATCTCACATCTCTCTCCCCCCATCTCACATCTCTCTCTCCCCCCATCTCACATCTCTCTCTCCCCCCATCTCACATCTCTCTCTCCCCCCATCTCACATCTCTCTCTCCCCCCATCTCACATCTCTCTCCCCCCCATCTCACATCTCTCTCCCCCCCCATCTCACATCTCTCTCCCCCCCATCTCACATCTCTCTCCCCCCCATCTCACATCTCTCTCCCCCCCATCTCACATCTCTCTCCCCCCCATCTCACATCTCTCTCCCCCCATCTCACATCTCTCTCTCCCCCCATCTCACATCTCTCTCCCCCCATCTCACATCTCTCTCCCCCCCCATCTCACATCTCTCTCCCCCCCCATCTCACATCTCACATCTCTCTCCCCCCCCCCATCTCACATCTCTCTCCCCCCCCCATCTCACATCTCTCTCCCCCCCCCATCTCACATCTCTCTCCCCCCCCCATCTCACATCTCTCTCCCCCCCCCCATCTCACATCTCTCTCTCCCCCCATCTCACATCTCTCTCTCCCCCCATCTCACATCTCTCTCTCCCCCCATCTCACATCTCTCTCTCCCCCCATCTCACATCTCTCTCTCCCCCCATCTCACATCTCTCTCCCCCCCCCATCTCACATCTCTCTCTCCCCCATCTCACATCTCTCTCTCCCCCCATCTCACATCTCTCTCCCCCCATCTCACATCTATCTCTCTCCCCCCATCTCACATCTCTCTCTCTCCCCCCATCTCACATCTCTCTCTCCCCCCATCTCACATCTCTCTCTCCCCCATCTCACATCTCTCATCTCTCTCCCCCCATCTCACATCTCTCTCCCCCCCCATCTCACATCTCTCATCTCTCTCCCCCCATCTCACATCTCTCTCTCTCCCCCCATCTCACATCTCTCTCTCTCCCCCCATCTCACATCTCTCTCTCCCCCCATCTCACATCTCTCTCTCCCCCATCTCACATCTCTCATCTCTCTCCCCCATCTCACATCTCTCTCCCCCCCATCTCACATCTCTCATCTCTCTCCCCCCATCTCACATCTCTCTCCCCCCCCATCTCACATCTCTCATCTCTCTCCCCCCCATCTCACATCTCTCTCTCCCCCCATCTCACATCTCTCTTCCCCCCCCCCATCTCACATCTCTCTCCCCCCATCTCACATCTCTCTCTCCCATCTCACATCTCCCCCCCCCCCATCTCACATCTCTCTCCCCCCATCTCACATCTCTCTCCCATCTCACATCTCCCCCCCCCATCTCACATCTCTCTCCCCCCATCTCTCTCCCCCCATCTCACATCTCTCTCTCGCCATCTCACATCTCTCTCCCCCCATCTCACATCTCTCTCTCCCATCTCACTCTCGCCCCCCCCATCTCGACATCTCTCTCCCCCCATCTCACATCTCTCTCCCCCATCTCACATCTCACATCTCCTCCCCCATCTCACATCTCCCTCCCCCATCTCACATCTCACATCTCCCTCCCCCCATCTCACATCTCACATCTCTCTCCCCCCATCTCACATCTCTCATCTCTCTCCCCCCATCTCACATCTCTCTCCCCCCCCCCATCTCACATCTCTCTCCCCCCCCCATCTCACATCTCTCCCCCCCCCCATCTCACATCTCTCTCTCCCCCCCATCTCACATCTCTCTCTCCCCCATCTCACATCTCTCTCTCCCCCCATCTCACATCTCTCTCTCCCCCATCTCACATCTCTCTCTCCCCCCCATCTCACATCTCTCTCTCCCCCCCATCTCACATCTCTCTCCCCCCATCTAACATCTCTCTCCCCCCATCTCACATCTCTCTCCCCCCATCTCACATCTCTCTCTCTCCCCCCATCTCACATCTCTCTCCCCCCATCTCACATCTCTCTCCCCCCATCTCACATCTCTCTCCCCCCCATCTCACATCTCTCTCCCCCCCCCATCTCACATCTCTCTCTCCCCCATCTCACATCTCTCTCTCCCCCATCTCACATCTCTCTCTCCCCCCCATCTCACATCTCTCTCTCCCCCCCATCTCACATCTCTCTCTCCCCCCCCATCTCACATCTCTCTCTCTCCCCCCATCTCACATCTCTCTCCCCCCATCTCACATCTCTCTCCCCCCATCTCACATCTCTCTCCCCCCCATCTCACATCTCTCTCTCTCTCCCCCCATCTCCACCCATCTCACATCTCTCCCCCCCATCTCACATCTCTCTCCCCCATCTCACATCTCTCTCCCCCCATCTCACATCTCTCTCACCCCCCATCTCACATCTCTCTCCCCCCATCTCACATCTCTCTCCCCCCCATCTCACATCTCCCTCCCCCCATCTCACATCTCACATCTCCCTCCCCCCATCTCACATCTCACATCTCCCTCCCCCATCTCACATCTCCCTCTCTCCCCCCATCTCACATCTCTCTCCCCCCATCTCACATCTCCCTCTCCCCCCATCTCACATCTCTCTCTCCCCCCATCTCACATCTCCCTCTCCCCCCATCTCACATCTCTCTCTCCGCCCCATCTCACCATCTCTCTCTCCCCCCATCTCACATCTCTCTCCCCCCATCTCACATCTCTCTCCCCCCATCTCACATCTCTCTCCCCCCATCTCACATCTCTCTCCCCCCATCTCACATCTCTCTCCCCCCATCTCACATCTCTCTCCCCCCATCTCACATCTCTCTCCCCCCATCTCACATCTCTCTCCCCCCATCTCACATCTCTCTCCCCCCATCTCACATCTCTCTCCCCCCATCTCACATCTCTCTCCCCCCATCTCACATCTCTCTCCCCCCATCTCACATCTCTCTCCCCCCCATCTCACATCTCTCATCTCTCTCCCCCATCTCACATCTCTCTCCCCCCCCATCTCACAATCTCTCTCCCCCCCCCATCTCACATCTCTCTCCCCCCCCCATCTCACATCTCTCTCCCCCCCCGCATCTCACATCTCTCTCTCCCCCCCCATCTCACATCTCTCTCTCCCCCCATCTCACATCTCTCTCTCCCCCATCTCACATCTCTCTCTCCCCCCCATCTCACATCTCTCTCTCCCCCCCATCTCACATCTCTCTCTCCCCCCCATCTCACATCTCTCTCTCCCCCCCATCTCACATCTCTCTCTCCCCCCCATCTCACATCTCTTCTCCCCCCATCTCACATCTCTCTCCCCCCATCTCACATCTCTCTCTCTCCCCCCATCTCACATCTCTCTCCCCCCATCTCACATCTCTCTCCCCCATCTCACATCTCTCTCCCCCCCATCTCACATCTCTCTCCCCCCATCTCACATCTCTCTCTCCCCCCATCTCACATCTCTCTCTTCCCCCATCTCACATCTCTCTCTCTCCCCCCATCTCACATCTCTCTCCCCCCCCATCTCACATCTCTCTCCCCCCATCTCACATCTCTCTCCCCCATCTCACATCTCTCTCCCCCCATCTCACATCTCTCTCTCCCCCATCTCACATCTCTCTCCCCCCATCTCACATCTCACATCTCCCTCCCCCATCTCACATCTCCCTCTCTCCCCCATCTCACATCTCTCTCCCCCCATCTCACATCTCTCTCTCCCCCATCTCACATCTCTCCTCTCTCCCCCCATCTCACATCTCTCTCCCCCATCTCACATCTCTCTCTCCCCCCATCTCACATCTCTCTCTCCCCCATCTCACATCTCTCTCTCTCCCCCCCATCTCACATCTCTCTCCCCCCCCATCTCACATCTCTCTCCCCCCATCTCACATCTCTCTCCCCATCTCACATCTCTCTCCCCCCATCTCACATCTCACATCTCCCTCCCCCATCTCACATCTCCCTCTCTCCCCCATCTCACATCTCTCTCTCCTCCCCCATCTCACATCTCTCTCTCCCATCTCACATCTCCCTCCCCCATCTCACATCTCTCTCTCTCCCCCCATCTCACATCTCTCTCCCCCCATATCCTCTTTCCCCACCTCATATCTCTCTAAAATTATAATATATTATATATATATATATATACACACACACACACACACACACACTGGTATATATATCTCCTATCTATATCATATATCTCTCTCTCCTATCTATATTCATATCTATCTCGCTCTCTATATCTATCGGCACATATATACATACACACACAAATTATATATATATAGCAAGGGACAAGTAAAAAGCAAGATGAACATGTTAAAGCTAAAGGACAATGGTTGGCAATATTGTTAAATTATTTTACGCTTTGGCTCGTCGCCATCTTTCTTGTTGTCACTAGTTTAATGCACATCTTGGCTGTCAGCTGGAGACGGTCCAGAAGAAGCCTTCTTAGCTGCACGTACAGATCTTCAGGCCCAATTATGGAAAGGAAATCAATCACTTACGTGGAGGGGTTGGGATTCACCCAAGAAACCGAGGGAGAATCTTAACGATGGGGGCAAAGATTAGCGACATCACATGAGTCTGCATCGGGCCATGTGCCCACATCCCTATCACATGTTGGGGTCATCTAGGATATTCCGATAAGATGCCCATCTGCGGGTATGTAGCAAGTGATGCGGTTCCGGTGGGGGGGGGGGGGGGGGGGGGGGGGGTTTGTTTGGGTTTCTTTTTCCCATTATTTTATAATTTCAGAACCCCTTTTGGATCGGTCACAGATTACTCGAGATTAATAAAATTGTCCACAAAACAACAAACCTGGTCTTGTCGTAATTCGAGTTAACGCCTGCGAATGATTGACTTCTACTGATTGAAGTGGAGGTGACCCTCGAGGATTGCACGGAGAGCGACATGGTGGAGTGGCCTTGTGTGTGCTCCCTGGAAGAAAAAAATACAAGAAATATAATTATTGTTTTCCCCAATACCATAATCATGAATTAACGACAATAGACAAAGTGTCACACATACCCACAAATCAAGTGTTGAGCAGACCATCTAATTTGTATGGGGGGGATGTTTCTACTTTCCCCTATCGAAAGTAATGATCGATTGGGCATGTTGGATTCAATATGCCTGATCTTTCATTCCAATGTGAAAAATGTATGGCAGTGGCTTAGTGCCCTGTACTCATTGACATCTTATGCAAGTGTGGCGCCCTGGACAAGCCAGGTCGTCACAGGAACTACACCACCACACCCCACACCCGTTAGGCACACCAAAGCTAAACATAAAATCCTTGTTGCCTTCCTCCAGGGGCTGATGTCCACACCAGGGGGTGGGCCAGGCGGTTGGTCCCGCCCACCGAGGAGTTCACAGTCCTGGAGGCGGGAAAAGGAAGTTAGTTGAGTTGGAGAGTAGAGAGTTGGAGTTTGAAGTGAAAGGAAGTGAAGTGGTAGTGGAGCAGACAGAAAGCGGTCCGGGTGTGTGGCCCGGACGGTACAGCAAGATTGGCAGACGGTGGTGGCCGTCTGCAGGAGAGACAGATTAGAGTGAGCCGTAAGGACCGTGGACGGGCTGTGGCCTGGCGGTACCGGACCGGTGAACAAGGAGAAGCCAGCACCATCCGGCAGGGCTTACGGACCCCGACAAGGCTAGGAGTCGCCGTTGAATTTGTCAAATCCGTTAGCGAAGGGAACCTCCGGGGTTTCCCAGCAGCCAAGACCCGATTGAAGGCGACAGCTCAAACCGTGAAAGGGAAATACAGTCACCGCCAAGGCTACAGTTCCCAGGGCCAGAGCCTGCGGGCAAAAAGGGGCTCCTTCAGCACCCATTCAAGCTGGGGAGCGGGTTACTGGTGCGAACCCATTGGAACCGTACACACTACACAGGTGCAGGGAAAGGCAGTCACCATCAACCTGCCGGGAGGAGAAACAACACCGCAGCCGCCTGTGGGACCCGTCCATCCAGCAGTTTGTTTTACCGGAGACTGTATTCGTTACTGGCTGAGTGAGTACCACCGTGCCGTGCGGCACAGGGCTGCCCCCGCGACCCTGCACCTCACCAGGCCCCGTAGCCCGCCTGCCAAACATCCCTACCCCCTCACCAGGCCCCGGGACAACCAAACCCCCTACCCACGGAGGGGAGAACCAACATCCAGGCTGCTCCCTGTCATCGCTCCCGGGATCCCCGTCCAGAGCAGCGGTGGTGTCTCCAATATCACCACAACCGTGGGTGGCGTCACGGACAATCAATCCCCAAAACCAATCCCCTTTTCACTCACGGGCGAGGAACACCGCTCGAATCCCCGGGATCCGGCCCATCGCTCGAGCCACCACCGAGCAGCCGCAGCAGCCGGACCCGAGCAGTGGGTGAGCGCAGCGTCCCCTCCTCCGCCCGCGACAGAAGCTCAGCCGAGTCCAGCATGTACATAGGAAGAAATAGTTGACAAATATCCAACACGTACTGGAAACCTTTAGTCTCCATTCAGACAGCTGGACAAGAATACAAATTTGAGAGCCGCTGTTCTACACGTAAAACACACAAACGCCATAGGATCCGATCAAGCCGATATATGCTTCTATTATGAGGTCCATACATGTACACCTTTTTATTAAAAGAGAATGTGTCAGCACAAAATGACTGTTCAAACCCAGCTCAGGCATGGGGTGCATCCTTTGTGTGCACTTTCCCATAGACATGTTTTCCATCTATCTCTACCCCCTTTTCATTGATTGACAGCTCCAGCCAGAGACAGAAAATAAGTAGGTGGGGAAAAAAAAGCACTGAAGTGATCAGCCGAGGATACACAGCGCACCTGAGCTTGGTTTGAACAGTCATTTTGTTCTGAAAGACACTATTTAAACAATTACCGAATGTCCACGATTACTGTATTTTTCCCATTTTTTATTTATTTGCTGCTTAACTGCAAAGTTATTCAAGTTTTTATATAGTCTGCAATAAAAATGTACCACCATTTTGCTACTGCAGGATGTCACCAAGTCCTTTATCGAACCTAGTGATCTGTAACAGTATTAAAAGTCCCTCAGAGGCCACAGACAGTCCTGACAGTCCTCTTTGCTTCACCCTCCCTTTTCTACCAGTTTGAGATAGCAGTAGGGAGGAGGAGGGTGAATGTACTCAAATCTGCAGAGTGTGGAGAGGGGAGGGAGTATGTAAAGCCTCATGGAGGGCAGAGGAAACTAAGGCCAAGTACACATATCCGGCTTTTCGCCGGCTTGATGGAAGTTGCGGCGCTGCCAGTGTACTGTATACACTGTACTGGCGTGCACCACATCTGCCAAACCGGCGAAAAAGCCGGATGTGTATACCTGGCCTAAGGAAGAAAGAACAAGAAGAGGAAACAAGTGCAGAATAAGAGCATACATGTCACCTATTTTCTAAAAAAATATATTTCTAAAGATGCTATTGACATGCATTTCTCACCAGATATCAGTAACAATCCATCAATCTACACTGGCAAAGAAATCAAACCACAGATGTCCATAAATTATGTGATGTGTAACAACGAGAAATGACACAGGGAAAAAAAAAAAAAAAAAGAAGTAGTGTTAGGCTATGTGCGCACAGTGCGTTTTTGGGCTCAAAACTGCACGACTGACTTTGCTTCCCCAGCAAAGCCTATGAGTTTTCATTTTTGCTGTCCGCACACAACTATTTTTTTTAGCTGTGTTTTTGAGCTGGAAAGAAAAAAAAAAGTCATATCAATTTTTTTTTGCGTTTTATTGCGTTTTCCACCTATGCAATACATGAGTGAAAAACAATATCAGCAGGTTTATCTCATGGCCTGTCAGTCAGAGGAGTGAAAAGAATTATCAGAAGAGTTGTCCAAGAGCCGAAGACAACCTGTTGAGAACTAAAGAAAGACCTGGAATCAGCAGGTATAATTGTTTAATAGAAAACAATAAGTAATGCACTCTCCCTCCATGGCCTGTACGCACGCTCCTGTATGCACGCTCCTGTATGCACGCTCCTGTATGCACGCTCACCATGCAAGACTCCATTGCTGAACAAAAAGCAGATTCAAGCGCGTTTATAGTTTGCGCAACAACATTTAGACAAGTTTCAAATCCTGGGAGAATATAGTCTGGTCAGATGAGACTAAAATTTAACTCTTTGGATTCCAGAGTACACACCATGTTTGGAGGCCAAAAGGCAAATCACCCCCAAAACACCAACAGTGAAGTGTGGAGGTGGCAACAGCATGGTGTGGGGCTGTTTTTCACCGGCAAACTTCATATAACTGAAGGAAGTATGAATGGACAAATTTACTGAGACATCCTTGATAAAAATCTACCAGGATGATGAAGATAAAATGAGGGGGGACATTTCAGCAAGACAATAATCCCAAACACACAGCCAAGGAAACTCCCAACTGGTCTCCGAGAAAGAAAATAAATCTGCTAGAATGGCCGAGCCAATAAAAAAAAAAAATGTATGGAAGGAACTAAAGCTCAGAGTTCATAGGAGGAGCCGGGACCTGTAGGATATGAAGAGTGTTTGTGTGGAAGAATGGACCAAAATCCCACATGAGCAATGCAGAAGACTAGTTTCTCCATACAGGAGGCATCTTGAAGCTTAAATCACCAGCAAAGGATATATATATAAAGTATTACACTTCAGTGACATGTTAAATACTTTTTCTCATTATTACGTATAACATAATTTATGGCCATCTATGGTTTGACTTCTTTGCCCGTGTGGATTGGATGGGTTGGAGAACTTAATGGCAATAGCACCTTTAGAAATAGATTTACTTGGTGATGTTTTCAATACTTATTTCACTCGCTGTATATGATCCAATGAAGTCAGCTGCACCCCAGATATACACCGACCTCATATCCAGCCTGTATTACTGGGAGAGACACTCGCAAGAAAAATATCTGAAACCAAGATTAAGCTACAATCTGCATACCAGTGGGCCTGACCGTGAATGAAGGAATGAACTGCAGCCTAAAACACTTTTTATTTTTTCTTATTACCTAAAAAGTGACAATTAGCATATGTAAAAATAATTACTTGTTTAAGGTAATTATAGCCTATAAAGGGATAGTGTGCCCTAATGTAGACGACCAAAACCGATCCACTTAGGACAACATGTAATGAGGCCAAGAACAGCTTTATTTCCTTATGCTACAACATTAATGTATTGGAGTTGTAGCCGCTAATGAGCAGTACAATGTGTGAATTACACTGCAATTAAATATTATAATCACGATTTAAAATATTCATTTCTTATTATAAATCGGCAATTATTAAACATTTTTAATTCCACCTATGATTCAACCTGCGTAGTGTCACATACAGCAAGTACCTAGTAATCCTAAACTCTGATCTCTCCTTCAAACCACACACATCCAAACCCTCTTCACCTCCTGCCGCCTCCAACTCAAACATTCCCCGGATCTGTACATTCCTTTCCCAAGAAGCTGCAAAAACCCTAGTACATGCCCTTATTATCTCCCGCCTGGATTATTGCAACCTGCTGCTCTGTGGCCTCCCTTCTAACAGTCTCGCACCCCTACAATCTATTCTAAACTCTGCTGCCCGGCTAATCCACCTGTCCCCCCGCTACTCCCCGACCTCTCCTATCTGCCAATCCCTTCACTGGCTTCCCATTGCCCAACGACTCCAGTTCAAAACATTAACCATGACCTACAAAGCCACCCACAACCTGTCTCCTCCCTACATCTGTGACCTAGTCTCCCGGTACCTACCTGCACGCAACCTCCGATCCTCACAACATCTCCTTCTCTACTCCTCTCTCATCTCCTCTTCCCACCATCGCACCCAAGATTTCTCCCGTGCCTCCCCCATACTCTGGAATGCTCTGCCTCAACACATCAGACTCTCGCCTACCTTGACAAGCTTCACAAGGAACCTGAAGACCCACCTCTTCCGACAAGCCTGCAACCTGCCGTAACCCTCAGTCTGATACAGTAGGTGAGGGCAGAGCTGATTGTGCGGCGCTGTATCCTCACCTATCCCTTGTAGACTGAGCCCTCGCGGGCAGGGACCTCTATCCTCCTGTACCAGTCTGTGACTTGTATTGTTCATGAATATTCTACTTGTCCCTATTATGTACACCCCTTTCACATGTAAAGCGCCATGGAATTGATGGCGCAATAATAATAATAATAATAATAATAATAATAATAATAATAATATTATTATTATTAATACCTAAAATGGTAAGATGACAGCGAATACGCAAGTCCACCTTACAAGTGGTTGTACGAACTCCAAAAAAAAAAAAAAAAAAGAGCTCGTAAAGGCCTTTTTCTACTGGAGCAGAGGCCGTGCGCATGGGGTTCATTGTCCATGGACGGCCGGCGATAGAGAGCTGCTGATTGGCAGTCCTACACACAATCAACACTACAGCGCTGCGCATGTGCAGCAAACGCTTTGTTGAAAAAGCTCTTCTGTTTTTACTTGTGTAAATTTACATTACAAATCAAATCCTTTGCAGTCTTTTTTTTTTGTTTTTGCACCTTTCCTTTCCCAAAAGACGGCCCCTCTTCCCAATATGTAAATCTAGTCGTCTTAGCCAACGGGGTGTTGTCCTGAAGAAGACTTCCATATAAAATAGTTGGGAACACCACCTATACGGCTAACAAGACTAATTTTACATACAAACAAAAGGCGATTAAATCTCAGGAACGGAGCAGTGCAGGAACAACAAAATTAGGAAATTAGGTGAAAAGCAGCATTTATACATGGTAAAATAATTACATATTTATGGCAAATGACAGGTCTTTAAGGTAATTTATTTTCCTTTTAAAGAGGCACATTAGTCACTTGCCTGCTTAAAAAACGTTTTCCACTACTAATGTAATCCCCTTTCTTTTGTCCAAACTCTTCCTAACCAACACTTTCCCAATATACTTCTATTTTGCTCCTGTTAGCTGATCTCTAAGAGGCTCGTAAATATGGTTGTTTTAACTTTGATCCCTCAGGCACTTGGCATGTGGCGTTTCACCTTTAAGACTTCAAATAAGTTAGGGACCCACTCCGAGGTTTACCGTACAGTGGCAGTAGGCCTCCTACAGTCTGGTCAGAATGTTAAACCAAGAGCCTCATGTTCAAGTATATAAATTTTTGCCTTGCGGCATTAGATCAAAGTATGGGTTTTTTTTGGATGCGCGGTTCTAGTCTTTTTGCTCCAGCTATGTTGCATTGATCCCTCTGGCTGCATACCGGAAATGGACCAACTGAGCAGAGGACGTCACTGGTGGGAACCTGGGCACACATGCCCAGATCACATTTCACTCTCCTCTCAGCACCCACTAGTGTTGCGCCCTCCTCAGTTGGTCCAATTCCGGTCTATAGCCAGAAGGATCAAAGCTACAACAATAAAATGTTTTTAGGAGCTTGTTAGGGATCAGCTTGCAGGAGCAAAGTAGATAACAGAAGTATAAAAGGAAAGTGTTAATTAGGAAGAGTTAGGATAAAAGAAAGGGGATCACATTATTAGTAGAAAATATCTAAGGAACCTGAGTAGAACCCCTTTAAAAGTCAATGAGGCAGATTGCGATGCCTTGTCCTTAAAAGTTGAGGCAACATTCAACAGTGCTCCATGAGCTGTTCAGAGATTGGGCTATTAAAGGGAACCTGTCACCAGATTTGGGACCTATAAGCTGCAGCTACCACCAGTGGGCTCTTATATACAGCATTCTAACATGCTGTATATAAGAGCCCAGGCCGCTGTGTAGAACAAAAAAACACTTTATAATACTTACCTAAATGGTTGCTGCGGTTGAGTTGGGTCATATGGACGTTTCCGTTCTCCGGTGCCTCCTCTTTCGGCCATCTTTGTCGTCCTTCTTCTGAAGCCTGGGTTCATGACGCGTCCTACGTCATCAACACTAGCTGGCATCGAGGTCCTGCGCAGGCGCACTTTTATCTGCCCTAAGCAGGGTAGATCAAAGTATTGTAGTGGGACCGGCGAGTGTGTATGACGTAGGACGAGCCATGGACGCAGGCTTCAGAAAAAGGACGAAGTTCGCCGAAAGAGGAGGCGCCGGCACCGGAAACGCCCATATGGCCCAACTCCACCGCAGTGACTGTTTAGGGTATGTATTATAAAGTGATTTTTACATCTACACAGCAGCCTGGGCTCTTATATACAGCATGTTAGAACGATGTATATAAGAGCCCGGTGGTGGCCACAGCTAGATTCCCTTTAACCTTATAACCTAACTTCATCCCTGACTTGTCTGGTGTGTTCCTTGGTTTTCATGATGCTTTTTGATCCCTAATGTTCTCAAACAAATGTCTGAGGCCTTCAGGTGTAACATGAAAAAATAATGCTGAAAGGCAGACGGGGTATGAATACATTTTGAGGGACACACAAACATATTTTATATATTCACACATGTTTAAGACAGCAAGTGACTTTCTAGATGGTCTCTCCTATAAAAGCAAAATGTTATACATTCCATAAGTATCCAGTCTTCGCGGTGTCAGGGATATCTGTTGGCGAGGTGTATACTATATGCTCTAAGTAATGGCAGCTCTCCAGAGTTTTAGTGAAATGAACTTCATGTAAGCGGATTAGAGGACTCACATCTGCTAACTAGTTCTCTACACAACTATTAACAGATGGCTTTATGCTTATCTGTCCTGCAGACCGCGCATTACACTTATCTCGTGACAGCCAATTATGAACATTTAAAACGTTGCAAAACAACAAAAAAAGTTGTTGTTCCTTTAACTATCTAGCATTTTTGGAACCCAACATTGGACAATCGGGAGGTAGTTTGTGCGGCTTTTTTTCAGAACCCTTAAAATAAAGAATAGTGCACATGCACGGCCACCAGCCCACTGACAAAGATTGATAAGGACCCACATTCCTAAAAACGGGGGATCCAAGAGAAGCAATTTACAAACACCATGTGGATTCAAGATGAGAAAACCCCTTTAAAATTGGGTGCACCACCAATGGAAGCGAAACCTTGGCTGCATCACCAATGGAAGCGAAACCTTGGCTGCATCACCAATGGAAGCGAAACCTTGGCTGCATCACCAATGGAAGCGAAACCTTGGCTGCATCACCAATGGAAGCGAAACCTTGGCTGCATCACCAATGGAAGCAAAAACTTGGCTGCATCACCAATGGAAGCAAAAACTGGGCTGCATCACCAATGGAAGCAAAAACTGGGCTGCATCACCAATGGAAGCGAAACCTTGGCTGCATCACCAATGGAAGCGAAACCTTGGCTGCATCACCGATGGAAGCAAAAACCTGGCTGCACCACCGATGGCAGCAAAAACCTGGCTGCATCACCGATGGAAGCAAAAACTTGGCTGCATCACCGATGGAAGCAAAAACTTGGGAGCACCACCGATGGAAGCAAAAACCTGGGTGCACCACCGATGGAAGCAAAAACCTGGGTGCACCACCGATGGAAGCAAAAACCTGGGTGCACCACCGATGGAAGCAAAAACCTGGGTGCACCACCGATGGAAGCAAAAACCTGGGTGCACCACCGATGGAAGCAAAAACCTGGGTGCACCACCGATGGAAGCAAAAACCTGGGTGCACCACCGATGGAAGCAAAAACCTGGGTGCACCACCGATGGAAGCAAAAACCTGGGTGCACCACCGATGGAAGCAAAAACCTGGGTGCACCACCGATGGAAGCAAAAACCTGGGTGCACCACCGATGGAAGCAAAAACCTGGGTGCACCACCGATGGAAGCAAAAACCTGGGTGCACCACCGATGGAAGCAAAAACCTGGGTGCACCACCGATGGAAGCAAAAACCTGGGTGCACCACCGATGGAAGCAAAAACCTGGGTGCACCACCGATGGAAGCAAAAACCTGGGTGCACCACCGATGGAAGCAAAAACCTGGGTGCACCACCGATGGAAGCAAAAACCTGGGTGCACCACCGATGGAAGCAAAAACCTGGGTGCACCACCGATGGAAGCAAAAACCTGGGTGCACCACCGATGGAAGCAAAAACCTGGGTGCACCACCGATGGAAGCAAAAACCTGGGTGCACCACCGACGGAAGCAAAAACCTGGGTGCACCACCGACGGAAGCAAAAACCTGGGTGCACCACCGACGGAAGCAAAAACCTGGGTGCACCACCGATGGAAGCAAAAACCTGGGTGCACCACCGATGGAAGCAAAAACCTGGGTGCACCACCGATGGAAGCAAAAACCTGGGTGCACCACCGATGGAAGCAAAAACCTGGGTGCACCACCGATGGAAGCAAAAACGACAACGCAAATATCCATGAGATGTCTGAACGAAAAAAAAATAAAGTAAAAGCCGATTCAACAATTAAGAAAATTAACCGGCCCATTATTCATATTATCCACGCTTCAGATTAATTAGTGAAATGATAAAATTAAAAAAAAGACACCACCCTATGAAGCATTCACAATGTAACTTGTTTACAAAATATTAGTATAAAACAGCAAAGATATAAAAGAAAAATTACAAATATAAATTTATTGCTGCCAAGTATAGTGAGGTCAACCGTACAGAAATAGAGAAAATGTGGAACACGGGGGAGGAGGGAGCTTTTAAGAAGAAGGAAGGTGACAAAAAACCTCAGAAGAACCTCGGAGTTTCCAAGTATCCGAGCGGCACCACGTGAGAAGTATCCAAGCGATTCTTGATACTGCTACATGTAGAATCAGAATGTTACTCTTTGTACAGCACAAGTTTCATTATGTCTTGTACAGAGCAAAAAAGAAAAAAGCGCTGTGCTGTAAACGGTCAAAAATGTTTTTGTTTTTTTTTCTTTATAATATCCTAAGGCCCTGTTCACACGTCCGTTTTAGGGAGTCCGTTTTAGGGAGTCCGTTTTAGGGAGTCCGTTTTAGGGAGTCCGTTTTAGGGAGTCCGTTTTAGGGAGTCCGTTTTAGGGACAGACAGTGATACATAGTGATACATTACATCTATGCAAACTGGACCATAGGTGTCCCAACTGTTTACCATGGGGTCAGCTTTACAAAATTTTGCACTGTTTACCATGGGGTCTGTTTTAGAAAATGTTGCATTTTCTTCCATTCTAAAAAAAGAAAAAGAACCCAGATCGACCCCGTAATAATAAACACGACCCCTCTGCAAAACTAATTTATTGGATCACCATTTTTCCAAATGTGAATACAATCAAAACCTGAATCATGAATTCGACACCACTGTGGATACAATTCACCCCCGTGCGGACGCAGGGCAGGTTTACACACGTTCACTCCGGAGTTTTGTATATTTGTTCCATTCCAGGGACAGAAAACTGGAACTTTTTCAGGAAACTGATCAGACACAAATGGTGCCAGACGGACCCCACTGGCTATAGTGCACTTGCAGCACAATTCATTCTGGGTTTTCAAAGCTTCACACAGCCACGTTACCGGATCTGTGCCACCACCAACTCCAGACCACACACGGGTCTCCAAACCTGGACTCAGTCTTACATACGATTTCAGACCCGCAGCCAGCATAGAATCCTCAGTCTGTACCGAGACTGTGAAGACTGAAAATTACTTCAGAAAAATTGCACAAATGCCAAAGTTCTGAAAACCGTGGCCACAAAGCAAGTTCAAACCAAAACCCCCTATGACTTGTAAATCTATACTAAGCAAATGACCAAAAAGCACCAACTGATGCAAAACAAAGCTGCGCCTAATGGAATTTTACCCCAAACAGGAACAGTTTTACTTACAAAAACTACAATCATTTCTGCAGGTCAAGTGGCCAATAACAATTTATTAAAAAGTCGCTCCGATTGACGACACAACCACATATCTAGTTTGCCAGTACTCTGGTGAGGTTTATTGTACGACACGGCAAACTATTGGACACAACAACGGTGCACATTACCAACAGAGTTTTGGGGTGGCAGTTTGTGGCTGTATGGTGAAAAACATTCGCGTAACGTGTCAATTATCACATCATAAAACTGTAGCAATTAAAAGGGAACACAAGCGCGGCACAGGGAAAACAAGCGCGGCACAGGGAAAACAAGCGCGGCACAGGGAAAACAAGCGCGGCACAGGGAAAACAAGCGCGGCACAGGGAAAACAAGCGCGGCACAGGGAAAACAAGCGCGGCACACTACCATTACGTCTGATACCAGTCACATTTTCTAAAAAACAAACAAAACAATCCATATTTTGGTAAGAATTAACATTATCTAAATTCCAAGATCCGTCCAGCTTTCAGTGCTAAGTCCCAGTTTTCCGTTGAGATCGGTACCTTACCCATAACCTGTAACCACTCATCCCACAGCTCCGGCGCTGCATACGGTGGTATCCATCCGAGTGTGCACACGGCAAATAAAGGAGGAGATTCCCAGAGACTCTGCTTTAATCCGACTTACAAAAGCAGATAAGACGTCTCACTCCCAGTCTCCTTACAAACCTCTCATCCACATTCCTTACATTCCTGTTTTGCAGTGGTTTGAATCACTAACTGGTACTAAAAAGATTGTGAGTATTTGGATAACTAGGGGCTATCGATAACAATAGTCCTTAAATTGTATGGCGCCAACATATTCTATAGCTGAGTACAACCCGGGAGGAAACAAGTAAAATGAATAATGGAGTGGAAGGAGTGAAATTATTAAAAGGTGTTCACTACTACCTGGACCACCACTTTTTAAATGAAGACGCCCCCCCCCTTATAAAATAAAAATAAGAGAGCCTCACATCCTGAATTGGCACTGGGTCTCCCGGTGTTTGGTAACATTACGCCAAATGGCACCACTGCAAAAGGCACGCATCTGTTTTTTGGGTCTTTTACATGGGGGACTACTTTATTTAAAAAGGGTATTTCCAGGTAATGGATTCAGGTTAGTGGAGCAGTAGCACCGGACCAGGAGGCAAATATTATAAAATTTTATTTTTTTCAAACCACCTTGGGCCCTTTGTGTAAGATGAAAAGTAGGGGATGACTCTACACAGGAGAAATTTGCAAAAAAATAAATAAATAAATAAATAAAAAGACAAATACTATGTAATAAAAATACTCTGAGCTCCTTTGATTTTTTTTTTTGCAGTTTTCCATTTTGTGTTGCGCCGCTCCATTGCAGAGTTATGCACACTTGTTGCTTTTGGAGCGCAGTATGTGAAATCTCTCTATTAATTCTTCAATATCACTGCTTTCACCCCTCCTTCCCAGACACAACTAATCATAGCTCAGCAGCTGAGTTAACATTTTCGGTCACTGCTGAGCCGTGATTGGCAGCGTCTGGAAGTAGGGGGAAGAAAGCTCAAGCCCTCCCCCAGGGAAGATGTTGAAGAAACACCTTGTTGGCTGTAAGCAGAGATTTCACATAGGGTGCTCCAAAAGCATCAAATGTGAATATCTCTGCAATGGAATGACGAAGGACAAAAAACGGAAAAAAGCGTCAGAATCCAGGAAGCTCAGGGATTTTTTTTATAAGGCATTAAAGTCAATTTTTCTCTCTCTTATTTTTTTTTTTTTAGAGCAAGTGACCAATTTTCTATAAATGCATTTTGTCATGAAAAGGACAAAGCAGAAAAAGCAAAAAATTCGCCGGGATCTGACAACATTAGAGATAAAAAAAAAAGGTTTAGACAGATTTGCAAGCAAAAATAATTAATTTTTAAAAAAATTCCAGAAAAATAAAAAATATCAGTAATTCGCTTGACTGGAGCGATTTTGGGGAGATTGAAGGCTACATCAGTTGTTTTGGTGGTGGTCTTAAAAAGACAAAAATGTTTCATCCATCGAAAGCACATAGATCATGAAAGGAAGGAAGGAATGGTAAACTACAGTATATAAACTCCAATATTCTATTACACGATAAAAAAAAACAAATAAGGGGCTTACGTGAATAATTAATATAAATTACAGCTCACCATGTGCTCCGCAGGAACGAGATGGCCAAAAAAAAAAATCACTGTGGAGACATTATAGGACAGGAAAAAGGAAAAGGCTGGGCGAGGTCTCGAAAGAATACACGGAAATACTGTGTTTTCCCACTGGAGCATCTTAAATAATAATCTGACTTTGTAAAACAGATAAAGTCCAATTCCCATAATAGTGAGATGAGAATATTCGTTTGGAAAAGAAGGTAAATTCCGTCACACTTTGGTGTAAATTGTGAAAATCCCTCTACTGGAATTTTTTCTTTCCACAAATTTTAGAAGACTGCGACACAAACCGCAACAAGGTAATAAACTGCCATGGTCTGACTTCGGTGACAATTGTTTTCCTAGGCAAAAAAAATGGTCCGGGTTTCAGCGTTTTTGAGCAGTTAAAGTTTGGTCATGGTCAGTTTTACCATCAGAGTTTGAGAGGTTTTTTTTAGTTGACAAAAACCCCTCAGAAAAAAAAAAAAAAAAAAAAACAAACAAAAAAAAGTTTTTCCAAGCTTTTCCTATCAAACAGTATTATTAATTATTATTATTACTTATAGCGCCATCAATTCCATGGCGCTTTACATGTGAAAGGGGTATACATAATAAGGACACGTACAATAATCATAAACAATACAAGACACAGAAAGGTACATGAGGATAGAGGTCCCTGCCCGCGAGGGCTCACTGTCTACAGAAGGAGAGAGGACCCTGCCCAAGAGGGCTCACAGTCTACAGGAGGAGAGAGGACCCTGCCCAAGAGGGCTCACAGTCTACAGGAGGAGAGAGGACCCTGCCCAAGAGGGGTCCCAGTCTACAGGAGGAGAGAGGACCCTGCCCAAGAGGGCTCACAGTCTACAGGAGAGAGGACCCTGCCCAAGAGGGCTCACAGTCTACAGGAGGAGAGAGGACCCTGCCCAAGAGGGGTCCCAGTCTACAGGAGGAGAGAGGACCCTGCCCAAGAGGGCTCACAGTCTACAGGAGGAGAGAGGACCCTGCCCAAGAGGGGTCCCAGTCTACAGGAGGAGAGAGGACCCTGCCCACGAGGGCTCACAATCTACAGAAGGAGAGAGGACCCTGCCCACAAGGGCTCACAGTCTACAGGAGGAGAGCGGACCTTGCCCACGAGGGCTCACAGTCTACAGGAGGAGAGAGGACCCTGCCTGCGAGGGCTCACAATCTACAGGAGGAGAGAGGACCCTGCCCACGAGGGCTCACAGTCTACAGGAGGAGAGCGGACCCTGCCCACGAGGGCTCACAGTCTACAGGAGGAGAGAGGACCCTGCCTGCGAGGGCTCACAATCTACAGGAGGAGAGAGGACCCTGCCCGCGAGGGCTCACAGTCTACAGGAGGAGAGAGGACCCTGCCGGCGAGGGCTCACAGTCTACAAGGGATGGGTGAGGATACAGGAGGAGAGGACAGAGCTGGTTGTGCGGCGCTGTATCAGACTGAGGGTTACGGCAGGTTGTAGTCTTGTCGGAAGAGGTGGGTCTTCAGGTTCCTTGTGAAGCTTGTCAAGGTAGGCGAGAGTCTGATGTGTTGTGGCAGAGCATTCCAGAGTATGGGGGAGGCACGGGAGAAATCTTGGATGCGATGGTGGGAAGAGGAGATGAGAGAGGAGCAGAGAAGAAGATCTTGTGAGGATCTGAGGTTACGTGCAGGTAAGTACTGGGAGACTAGGTCACAGATGTAGGGAGGAGACAGGTAGTGGAGACAGTAAGTGAAAAAAAGGACATCAAAGATAACATCCGAGAGTAATCCAATTTTTTCATAGATCCATAGACTTGACCCTGATCGAGGGAGTGGTCTACGTGCTTTTGTGGACCATTTGGTCGGAGGGCAAAAATTGGACACGTGACTTACCCCATAGACTATCATAGGTATAAGTGCCATGAGTGAAAAACTGATGTCTGAAAAAACCCTAAGGTACACAATTAAAAAGTAAAAAAAAAAAAATAAATTCAGTTGAAAAGATGCTACAAGTAGACAGAATATTGATGACCATAGAGGATGACCTCCATCGGTGGTCGATTGCTGGCATTCTGGGCCCCTTCGTGGATACTAGACCCCCCGACATCATCACAAGAGGCAGCCAAGATGTCGGCAATCGAGTGGCCGCCGCAGCATAGTGCAAGTTCTTTTGTTCCTCTCTAGTATGTTCACATGTGATGAGAAAAATCAGTTACGGATTCTGTCGCAGAATGATAAGCAACAAAAATACACATCTATTACATAAAAATTTACCCAATGCATTGCGGTTAGAAGAACCGGTCAAGCATCCACGTAAGTATTCTGTGCTCTGAGAACGGCCTCCTACCCTCCTGACATCCACGGCTCTTCTTTGGATCAGCAGTCCCGGTGCCACGTTACATGTGCGTCATGCCGCACCAATAATGTCACGCTTCGCTGGCTAATTAAAAAGAGGACTCGGAATACGGTCAAGTCTATGGTGGTTTGTAGCGTGTCCATCTGATGGCCACAGAGCACGCTGTCAACCAAAAGGCCAGGGAGTGATTACAGCTGCACTCACTGTATAGTGATCAAGCACCACTGTATGGTATAGTGGTACATCCGGGATTTTGATTCCTGAAGGCGTTTAAGACTCTGAAACGCGTTGAATACATCACGTTTTTATCCTCAACTGATCATCTTCCTATTCCACAAGCCGGCGCGAGTTAACCCTTTTCCTTTCTCCGCTCACATATTGTATAGTGATCAATGACTGAATAAATGGAACCAAGCGGCTGCAGGGAGGATAAGAGTCCATTTTCTCCCTTTAGCCGCTGTTGCATTAAGCCGGCTTTACATGCTATTTACCTGCAGCTTAACCCTATATCCGCAAGTACATTGTGCTTCTGGAGATAACAGAGTCCCTTTAATTGATATTATATGCCATTTGGGATGGACACTACTGTTTGGCATCCGTTTAACCAGTTGGTGAAGAACTAGTATAGTTTGTTATGCCTATCTTGGCTCATCAAACTGCAGTGTCCTACTCCTGTACAGAACCATGGCTGGCATGGCATTGTACTAAAAATCCAAATTACAGTACACACAAATGTCTACACTCTTATTCTTAATTTTGCTAATGAGAAACAGCTGTATGTGGCTCCGTCCACCCGGCATTTGCATTCTTATATAATTGTCGGAACAGAGAAATAACATTTTAATTAACTTTCCATGATCCCACTTACAATAGGCAATGCACTGGCCACAAATGCTTCAATTCCGACATAAAATTCATTTTGTAACTCTTTTTTTTTAAAGCTATTTAAGAAAATAATAAAAAAAAAAAAGAAATAAAAAGATTTTCTATTGTAATATAAGAATAAACATTTGCAGATATGAACAGAAACAAAAATTTAAGCAGTTTTGTCATCACGCCAACAATGACCAGCAAAAATGAGACCACTAGTAACTCTACCTGTGTCTTAAAGGGGACCTTTGACAAGTTTTTTTTTATACAAACTGAAAACCTCCTTTAATTGCCGCTGCTCCACCGATTCTGGAACAGTTTTTCTTTTTCTTCTGGGCCCCTCCGTTTCAAAGTTATGTCTCCTGGAAACCAAAATGCAAATTTCCCCTTTCAGCACTTGGGCGTCTACCACAGATCTCTGTGGGTGTGGCCATGTTTTGATTGGTCATCAGAGGAGGGAAAAAAAGTAAACTCCCCCTGGTATACGCCCAGTTTCTTAAAAGAGAAAATTTGTATCATTTCCAGGGGGCATAACTTGGGAACGGAGGGGCACTGAAGAAAAAGAAAAACTATTCCAGAATCAGTGGAGAAAATCCGTTTCAATAATGATAACAGTTCAGTGAAAGATCCTCCTTTAAGGTTTTTTTTTTTCCAACAGGGGTCAAATGGAAAGACTCGTCAATTGAGAAGAAAATTAAAAGTAGTAAAAGAAGAAATCAGATGTTTAAAGGGATATCCGGGATATGCCTTAAGGCCACTTTACACACAGCGACATTGCTAGCGATGTCGTTGGTGAAAGCACCCACCCCCGTCGTTTGTGCGTCACAGGCAAATCGCTACCCGTGGCGAACAATATCGCTAACACCCGACACACATGCTTACCTGCCTAGAGACGTCGCTGTGGCCGGCGAACCGTCTCCTTTCTAAAGGGGAGGTTCGTGCGACGTCACTAAGCGGCCGCCCAATAGATGCGGAGGGGCGGAGATGAGCAGCCGTAAAATCCCGCCCACCTCCTTCCTTATTGGCGGCGGCCGCAGGTACGATGTTGTTCCTCGTTCCTGCGGTGTCACACATAGCGATGTGTGCAGCCGCAGGAACGACGAACAACATCGTACCTGCAGCAGCAATGATAATCGGGATTAGAACGACGTGTCAACGATCAACGATAAGGTGAGTACTTTTGATTGTTATCGGTCGTTCGTGCGTTTTACACGCAACGACGTCGCTAACGATGCCGGATGTGCGTCACGGAATCCGTGACCCCAACGACATCTCGTTAGCTATGTCGTTGCGTGTAAAGCGGCCTTTAGCGTTAAAAGATCAGTAGGGTTCCAGCACCAGGTACATCCGCACCGATCAGCTGATATCTGCTTTGGTATTCACCTAAACTGGAGATAAACTGCAGAACTCGTCAGTGGCTACTAAACAATGTTTGGAGCCATACTGATCCGTAAAATTGACTACATCCAACCAATGCCGAAGCAGATGACAGCTGATTGGTGGCGGCTGCCGGGTGTTGGATCCCCACCGACTTAATATTGATGACTTGTTCCTTCTGGACAAGCCCTTTAAATAAGTGCTGTAGCCAAAGAAGGACTTGCGCAACAGAGGAGATCTGTAAGGGGCATGAACGTCATGTATATTTCATAAAAAACTGGGCATATAT
>NC_134362.1:35689940-35699940 GCF_048569485.1 Anomaloglossus baeobatrachus
CACTTGAGCGATGTAGCGTGTAAAGCCACCCTAAGCCTTTATCTTTCCCCTTAGTTCACAACATGCTCTCTTGGTATCAGACCCTGGGATGTTTGACTACCCTGCCTCATGGCTCATCTGCATAGTAACTAAAGTCACACATGACTTGCAGATAGTCCAGAAATCGACACTAACCTCTCGCAAAAAAAAACCTAAAACAACCCCTCTGCTCAGCTGAGCTTCACATAGAAAGAAAAGAAAGCGAGAAAGAAGAGAAAGCGAGAAAGAAGAGAAAGCGAGAAAGAAGAGAAAGCGAGAAAGAAGAGAAAGCGAGAAAGAAGAGAAAGCGAGAAAGAAGAGAAAGCGAGAAAGAAGAGAAAGCGAGAAAGAAGAGAAAGCGAGAAAGAAGAGAAAGCGAGAAAGAAGAGAAAGCGAGAAAGAAGAGAAAGCGAGAAAGAAGAGAAAGCGAGAAAGAAAAGAAAGCGAGAAAGAAGAGAAAGCGAGAAAGAAGAGAAAGCGAGAAAGAAAAGAAAGCGAGAAAGAAAAGAAAGCGAGAAAGAAAAGAAAGCGAGAAAGAAAAGAAAGCGAGAAAGAAAAGAAAGCGAGAAAGAAAAGAAAGCGAGAAAGAAAAGAAAGCGAGAAAGAAAAGAAAGCGAGAAAGAAAAGAAAGCGAGAAAGAAAAGAAAGCGAGAAAGAAAAGAAAGCGAGAAAGAAAAGAAAGCGAGAAAGAAAAGAAAGCGAGAAAGAAAAGAAAGCGAGAAAGAAAAGAAAGCGAGAAAGAAAAGAAAGCGAGAAAGAAAAGAAAGCGAGAAAGAAAAGAAAGCGAGAAAGAAAAGAAAGCGAGAAAGAAAAGAAAGCGAGAAAGAAAAGAAAGCGAGAAAGAAAAGAAAGCGAGAAAGAAAAGAAAGCGAGAAAGAAAAGAAAGCGAGAAAGAAAAGAAAGCGAGAAAGAAAAGAAAGCGAGAAAGAAAAGAAAGCGAGAAAGAAAAGAAAGCGAGAAAGAAAAGAAAGCGAGAAAGAAGAGAAAGCGAGAAAGAAGAGAAAGCGAGAAAGAAGAGAAAGTGAGAAAGAAGAGAAAGTGAGAAAGAAGAGAAAGCGAGAAAGAAGAGATCCTGTTTTCCCTAACTTACATGTTTGGAAACCCCAACGACTGCTCCAAAAGTGCTTGAAAGCATGGTACCCTACATCTCCGGCGTGACTGCTTGTGCATAGTAGTGTGCGGACTTTTTTTTGTTTTCCCCCCTTTTGTAGCACATACAAGGCAGCACAAGTACTTTTTAACTTTGTGCCATCAGTGAGTTTTAGGACGAGGAATCTTACAAATCTATAGAACATATTACTTAGCGGAAAGATATTAAAAAGAAAAACCTGCACTGTAAAGAATATCACTATGGAGGGAAAATCATTTTGTTTGCCAATTCCATGTTGTTCCCAATAAGTAAAGGATATTAAAAAAAGCTTTAAATAACACAAGCAAACATTTCCTAACAATTCGTGCACATCAACAGTGTGCCAATATGTACAATGTACATCACAATCCTACTCCATCAGTGCCCCTCACGGACGCTCGCTCCGGCAGGAAGCCCCCATAGTAAGCGTGTGCGTAACAAAACTACCGATTACCTTGGAGATTGCCGTTCATGTTGATGGCTTCAGACAAAAATCAATATATATTGGATGCCCTCATCTGCCCCTGTGATCTCTGCTGCTTCCAGACCCTGGGATCTGCGGGAGAGCCAGTCCAGCAAAGCCCAAGGCAGGAAAGGGCCAGGCAGGTTTCCTCCCTAAACTTCCCCTGCCAAACTATCTGACATCACCCTTTTCATGAGGAGTCAAATCCTGATTTGCAGCAAACAATGACAGTCCGGCTGTCGTCTACTCACCGGCGAACGTTCTGTAGTATGGATCCTAAAATAGGAACGATCTGCACCGGAGCAAAAAATGAAAGGTCAGGTGCCAAGAAATGGGAGGCAAATAAAGGCTAGAAAGAGTCACTAACTGAGGCCATAGTAGAGATTCCCATAATTCAGGGTCACAATAGATCTAATGTGAGATGTAAAAGTAACAACATTCCTTTAATCCGGTAAAAATGGAGAGAATAAATTCGGCACATTCTCTATAAAGCCCTTTCCTGTGCCATAAAACACATTCAGTAGTCAGGATACATTTCATGAAAAACCCATACAACAAGGTGATAGCAAAGAGTCTAATAAAAGTCCTCCTACCAGGCCCTCATGATTAAAAAGTTGTCTGATGAGACAGTATATGCCATAAGGCTATGTTCATACGTTGCGAAGCAAAACCTGCTCTTTTGGCTGGCAGGAAAAAACAGAAAAAAAAAAAAAAAGAAAATGTCTTCCAAAAAGAAGGTTCTGCGTTTTTTCCCTACACTTTTTAGCTGCATCTTTTCAAGCTGCCCTATTCAAGCTGCCCTATTCAAGCTGCCCTATTCAAGCTGCCCTATTCAAGCTGCCCTATTCAAGCTGCCCTATTCAAGCTGCCCTATTCAAGCTGCCCTATTCAAGCTGCCCTATTCAAGCTGCCCTATTCAAGCTGCCCTATTCAAGCTGCCCTATTCAAGCTGCCCTATGCAAGCTGCCCTATGCAAGCTGCCCTATGCAAGCTGCCCTATGCAAGCTGCCCTATGCAAGCTGCCCTATGCAAGCTGCCCTATTGCAAGCTGCCCTTTTCATAAGGGTAAATTCAACCAAAAAGCAACAAAGATGCAGCTGCATTTTTCCCCCACTTTCGTTGCTTTCAATGGTGGAAAATGGTGGCAAAATTCATAGAAACAAAAGGCGACAGTGTTTATCTGCCCAGGCCACAAAACCTGGGCAGATAAAGCTTTGGCATATAAACACTGTTGCCCGTTCTGTGATTTTTTTCAGATTTTTTTGGGGGGAAAATTGAATTCCTAATTTTGTGGTTTAGCGGGAAAAAAAAACCCTCAACAAATCAGCAACACCACTGAAAGAACCAACATGCTGCTTGTTTCAAAAACAGCTTTTTTCCCATTTCAGTCAGGAAAAAAAAAAAAAAAAGCAAGTATGTGTATGTGTGTGTGCGCGCGCGCGCATAATATTTTTGGAATTATTGCTTTTGCTTGGACTGTAAAAAGCAGCTTTTAATTTGCATAAAACTCATGAGAAATAACATGCAAAATAAAAAAGACAGCAAAAATGCAACATGTGAACATAGCCTATGTGTCCGATAGCTGCGGGTTCCACTTCTGGAACGGACACCCGTCTTCAGAGCGTGGATCATCTAATTACGTTCCAACTGACATCCGATCAGTGATATGCTAAGAATGTGTCAAATGTATCTCGTACAACCCCTTTAAAGGGGTGGGGGGGGGGGGGTTACCCCTGTCAGTGGTCTGTCAGTGTAACCCTTGGAGGCACAATACACTAATACAGAAGTATTGAAAAAAATTATATAAAATTAGTTCAAACGCAAGAAAAATAAAAAAGGAAGAAAAACAAAAACCACTATATACATTTTTCCACCACAAAATTGGCAAGTTATTTACACGGCAAACTGGATGGCATCACCCTGAGCTGGTCGTAGGGTTTACGGAGAGAAAGTTTGGGGTAATTTTTGACAAAATGTTTCTAAAGCCAAACATTACATTTATTTACCCATGGGCCAAAATACATCTCAGACACATTGGCCAATATCGATTTTTTTTTTTTCAGCTAATGACGCAGCCAGCGATTTTTATCAGCTTAAAAAAAAAAAAAATTTAACAAGTCCGACAGCCGTTTTGAAAGAAACGTACGTCGATTGGTCATCAGCTGAAATGAATGTTTCCTCAAACAAGCCAACAATTTTTCTTTATGGTGAAAGTGGGCCATTTCAGATCATTTAACTGACGTGTATGATCAATTTTTTGGGGGGAACAAAAGTTGATGTTTGGAGTAAAATGGAAAAAAATTAGAGGTGGTAAGGATTAATTTGCAGGACATGGTCCAGTGGCTGCATTTGTGAGCTACCAGACAGGAGCCTAGAGAGCCGCCTCTTACCCGCGACTCTTCTTTTGATTAGCCGGCCGGGTGTGACGTCATCGTTTTTAGTTTAGACGATTCCCAGTCCCTTTATTTACCCTTTGCTAACAGCAGAGGGTGCTGGTTATTCTTGATTCATTTGGATTTTTGTCTTGGAGGTGGAAGGAGCTGCACAAACCCTCTCTTTGAGTTGCTGGTGTGGCTGCAGTCTCGGTGCTGACTGCAGCAGTCTGTTTTTGTGTTTTCCACCTGTCTTCCTTTCCTGGTGTGTTGTTGCAGTGCAGCAGTGGGACTAGTGTCCTTCACCTGCCAACTACCTAGCCAGGGCACCCTCGGCAACAGGTGAGAAACCTGGAGTACAGGGTACAGCAGTAGGTAAGTGGAGGTGTCCATCTTTCCTCTCACTAGTGCTAGGGACCACCGTTGTTATAGTCTCCTCGGTGTACTCCTTGTTTGTTGTGGTGTTACCCCCTTTTTTTTTATTTTTTGGCCTCACGCTGGACCTCCCCTATTCCATGCACAACATGTAATTAAGTTTGGTGACCCCAAAAAGGTCCTGACAGGTTCTCTTTAAAACAGAACCTAGTGAAATGCACGTGGTTACGCCGTGCGCGAGCATTGGACGCAAGCTATCAATTGCCAACTGCTACGCCGCCAGTTTACAGTAAAGCAGAACCAGATACCAATTAACCTGAATTTGATAGCCTGTCCCAAATTTTGAAAAACAAACCTCACAGAATCCAAATCCTGAACCGAAAAGACATGTGATTAGTGCAGTTCCTACCAAACGTGTGTGCTCGGGGGTGGGCCTTGAACTGAAAGTAGCCAATCAGTGAAGTAGGCGGGGTTATACAGGACTCAGCATTTAGAAAACTGGTAGATACAACACAGATTTTATGCAAGCAGCAGTATGCATCCCAGTAAGTGACATCGCTGGAATCAGGGTCTCTGTCCCTACATCATAGTGCTCTCTGATGAGGTAGAAAAAAAAAACAACAACCCACAAACCTTTCAACAGTTCTATTTTTTAAAATAGTTCTTTCTTTGCAGCATTTATTTCCCATATCTACCTACAACATTTACACAAAACTATTATTAGGCAGTGAGTGATCAGTCAGTTCTTGTGTAAGAAGCAGAAATAACTGGCAAGCGCAAGGATCTGAGCAACTGAAACTGACAAGAGACAAATTATCATGTCTTAAGTCAGAGAACGTCTAAAATAACAGGTTTTGTAGGATGATCCTGTACTTGGTGGTTAGTACAAACTAAAAGTGGTCCAAGGTATGAACATCAATATCCAAGGCACAATGATGGCTAGCCCAAATGGTCTAATACCACAGGATAGCTCCTGTAGCAAAATGTACATCCCGTTGTCTCAAACACATCCCCTCCATACTACCTTCTTATGGTGTTGACCTAAAAGGGGTTGTCTGTCCTTTCCTCTATTACATTTCTTAAAGATGTCCTGTCACTGGGTCAAAAGTGATCAGTTTTTCTCTTATTTTATTTCCGCTGCTCCTCTGAGTATTCCCTTGTTAACTTTTTTTTAAACTCACCCTACGGTTCTAGAGATGTGGGCCTTTTGATTAAAAACTTTACAAGGGGGAGTGGCCTACAGGATCCTCTGGGGCGTGTCTAACTGATCTGCATAATTACCCCGAGAGCCACACCCCCTAGATAAAAAAGGATTATAAATTTGTGCTAAATAAAAAAAAAAAAAAAAAAAAAAAACAACCCATCTCTCTGAAACTGCAGAGTAATTAAAAAAAGAAAAAAAAAAAAAAAGAAAAAAATCTTACTTCTCAGGAGTGCAATGAAAATAAAAAAAATTGCTGCAAAAATTGGCCACTTGACCTGTGACAGGTCCTCTTTAAATTGCATTTTACCGTTAAACGAAAAAAAGAAGAATCATTGTAAAAATATGTCAATTGATTTCTTAATATATCATTGCCACTATATATACACACACATATTTTATATATATATATATATATATATATATATATATATATATATATATATATATATATATATTATATATATATATATATATATATATATATATAATTGCCTTATTCTGTCTGTCTGTCTGTCATGCTCCAAAATTGTGTCACCGTGACATGTCCTTACGGTGACACAAAGCTGATTGGCCGCTGGGCTCGCCATGGCCCCGCCCCCCCACACGGATTGGCCTCTCGCCCCGGCTCTCTGCAGGCCCCGCCCCCCTCACGCAATGCACGCTCGCTCTGGCCCAACTGACACGGAGCCCCGATTCCCAGGTGAGTACACACACATCAGATCACACTCACTCTCACACTCACTCTCACACACACCTCACACATCACAACATGCTGGGATATCGCTTGCTTCTACACCGGCTCCGTCAGGATCCCGGCAGCGCCAGACATAACCTTGCGATGCTGGGATCTTGACGGAGGCCGTGAAAGCTGGTAACCATTATACACATCGGGTAACTAAGGTCCCTTAGTTACCCGATGTGTATCATAGTTACCAGTGTACACCGGCTCACACTCACTCTCACACACACCTCACACACACATCACATCGCATCCACACATCAAGGTCCTGCAGCTGCGGAACATACAGACACATAACAGCACACACACACACACACACATACACACACACACACAAATCAGATCACACTCACCTCACACATCACATCGCATCCACATACTCACAGCATCCTGGGATATCGCTTGCTTCTCGGCGGCGATACTGTGCTGTTGTGAGCTTCCAGGACCTGCCGGGGGATCACATGGCCAGAAGCATGTGATATCCCCGGATGTTGTGAGTATCAGCGCATATGTGCAATATCGTCAGTGTGTGTGTCTTTGTGTGTGAGTGTATGCGATCGGGTGTGTGTGAGTGGATGCGATCAGGTGTGTGTGAGTGGATGCGATCGGGTGTGTGTGAGTGGATGCGATCGGGTGTGTGAGTGTCGGCAGAGGAGCACGGCGTGCTGGAGGAGGCTGGGAGCAGAGAGGCTGATCATGGGGAAGGCTGGGAGGAGAGAGGCTGATGCTGGGGGAGGCTGGGAGGGGGAGGGGGAGGCTGGGACGAGGGAGGCTGATGCTGGTGGACGCTGATGCTTGGGGAGGCTGATGCTGGGGGAGGCTGGAAGGAGAGAGGCTAATGCTGGTGGAGGCTGATGCTTGGGGAGGCTGATGCTGGGGGAGACTGGGAGGGGAAGGCTGATGCTGAGGGAGGCTGGGAGGAAGGAGGCTGGGAGGAGAGAGGCTGATCCTGGGGAAGGCTGGGAACGGGAGGCTGATGCTGAGGGAGGCTGGAAGGAGAGAGGCTGATGCTGGGGGAGGCTGGAAGGAGAGAGGCTGATGCTGGTGGAGGCTGATGCTTGGGGAGGCTGATGCTGGGGGAGACTGGGAGCGGAAGGCTGATGCTGAGGGAGGCTGGGAGGATGAGGCTGGGAAGAAGGAGGCTGGAAGGAGAGAGGCTAATGCTGGTGGAGGCTGATGCTTGGGGAGGCTGATGCTGGGGGAGACTGGGAGGGGAAGGCTGATGCTGAGGGAGGCTGGGAGGAAGGAGGCTGGGAGGAGAGAGGCTGATCCTGGGGAAGGCTGGGAACGGGAGGCTGATGCTGAGGGAGGCTGGAAGGAAAGAGGCTGATGCTGGGGGAGGCTGGAAGGAGAGAGGCTGATGCTGGTGGAGGCTGATGCTTGGGGAGGCTGATGCTGGGGGAGACTGGGAGCGGAAGGCTGATGCTGAGGGAGGCTGGGAGGATGAGGCTGGGAAGAAGGAGGCTGGGAGGAGAGAGGCTGATCCTGAGGAAGGCTGGGAAGAGGAGGCTGATGCTGAGGGAGGCTGGAAGGAGAGAGGCTGATGCTGGGAGAGGCTGGAAGGAGTGAGGCTGGGAGGAGAGAGGCTGATGCTGGGGAAGGCTGATGCTGAGGGAGGCTGGGAGGGGAAAGCTGATGCTGGGGAAGGCTGGGAGGA
The DNA here is from genome assembly GCF_048569485.1 of Anomaloglossus baeobatrachus. Taxonomy (NCBI): domain Eukaryota; kingdom Metazoa; phylum Chordata; class Amphibia; order Anura; family Aromobatidae; genus Anomaloglossus; species Anomaloglossus baeobatrachus. The sequence continues at coordinate 35,697,898 of NC_134362.1, forward strand.
TGGAGGCTGGGAGGAGAGACGCTGATCCTGGGGAAGGCTGGGAGAGGGAGGCTGATGCTGGAGGAGGCTAGAAGGAGAGAGGCTGATGCTGGCGGAGGCTGATGCTGGGGGAGGCTGGAAGGAGAGAGGCTGATGCTGGTGGAGGCTGATGCTTAGGGAGGCTGGGAGAGGGAAGCTGATGCTGAGGGAGGCTGGGAGGAGGGAGGCTGGGAGAGGTAGGCTGAGAGAAGAGAGGCTGATGCACACACACACACACACACACACACACACACGCGCGCGCACTGCACAACAAACCACACACACACACACACACACACACACAGGGAACCACAAACAACTGCCCTACACAGACACCCACACACACAGACAACACTACACACACACACACAACACCCAACACACAAACACCGCGGCACACACAAATATACGCACATACCGCACAACACACACATTGCACAAAACATACCTCTCCCCAAAACACACCACACACACACAAACCGCGCAACACACACACAACGCTACAGACACACAGCGCTCCACAAACAACGCAACACACATACAACACCGCTCTCACCCCCCGTCACACCCAGACAACACCCAGAACATGTACAGCGCCTACACAAACACTTGGTAACTACACACAACAACATCTATCTATATATATCTATATATATCTATATATATCTATATATATCTATATATATCTATATATATCTATATATATATATATATATATAACAAAAATCATACATGAACTACACAATACGTAAATTCTAGAATACCCGATGCGTAGAATCGGGCCACCTTCTAGTATATAATAATTGCCTTATTCTGTCTGTCTGTCTCCAAAATTGTGTCCTTACGGTGACACAAAGCTGATTGGCCGCTGGGCTCGCCATGGCCCCGCCCCCCCCGCACGGATTGGCCACTCGCCCAGCCTGCGCCCCCACACGGATTGGCCGGCCGCTCGCCCAGGCTCCGCCCCCCACAGATTGGCCTCTCGCCCCGGCACCCTGCAGGCATTGGCAACTCGGCCACGCCCCGCCCCCCTCACGCAATGCACGCTAGCTCTGGCCCCGCCCCCACGCATTCCCCGAACCGACACGGTCACGGAGCCACGACTACCAGGTGAGTACTGTACCCCTGGGAGCCCACATCAGCGTACGCCGCAAACCCAGCCGACATACCCTCGCATTGCTGGGGCTGGCCGGCGTATGCTGGTGTGGGCTCCCGTGTGAGCGGGGGACGAGATACGCTGGTAACCATGGTAGCATAGTTACCAGCGCATCAAGGTCCTGCAGCGGCGGAAAATACACACACGCACACACATAACAGCACACACACGCACACGCACACACACACACACACACACACATCAGATCACACTCACTCTCACACACACCTCACACACACACACCACACACACACACATCACATCCACACACTCACAACATCCTGGGATATCGCTTGCTTCTCGGCGGCGATACTGTGCTGTGAGCTTCCAGGACCTGCCGGAGGATCACATGGCCAGAAGCATGTGGTATCTCCGGATGTTGTGAGTATGAGCGCGTATGTGCAATATTGTCAATGTGTGTGTGGGTGAGTGTATGCGATCGGATCTGTGAGTGTCGGCAGAGGAGCACGGCGTGCTGGAGGAGGCTGAGAGAAGAGAGGCTGATCCTGGGGAAGGCTGGGATGGGGAGGCTGAGAGAAGAGAGGCTGATCCTGGGGAAGGCTGGGATGGGGATGCTGGGGGCAAGAGAGGCTGATGCTGGGGGCAAGAGAGGCTGATGCTGGGGGCAAGAGAGGCTGATGCTGGGGGCAAGAGAGGCTGATGCTGGGGGCAAGAGAGGCTGATGCTGGGGGCAAGAGAGGCTGATGCTGGGGGCAAGAGAGGCTGATGCTGGGGGCAAGAGAGGCTGATGCTGGGGGCAAGAGAGGCTGATGCTGGGGGCAAGAGAGGCTGATGCTGGGGGCAAGAGAGGCTGATGCTGGGGGCAGAGAGGCTGATGCTGGGGGCAGAGAGGCTGATGCTGGGGGCAG